>NC_060146.1:10918679-11042992 GCF_021461385.2 Schistocerca piceifrons | reverse complement strand
CACTAGTTATAGATTCCGATGCTTCACTTCAGGTTTACTGTATCCTTCTGACCTTCTTATTGACGATGACACACAGAAATTGCATCGGAATTAAATACAAAAGGCACAATGCCGACTTAAGTACAAGTAAACTGACTCTTCTTACTATCTATATTTTGAACCATTCCTGTGACACTTGTTATAGATTCCGATGCTTCACTTCAGGTTTACTGTATCCCTCTGACCTTCTTATTGACGATGAAACACAGAAATTGCATCCGAATACAAACAAAAGGCACAATGCCGACTTAAGTACAAGAAGACTGACTCTTCGTACTGTCTATGTTTTGAACCATTCCTGTGACACAAGTTATAGACCCCGATGCTTCACTTCTGGTTTACTGTATCCCTCTGACTTTCTTATTGACGGTGAAACACAGAAATTGCATCGGAACTAAATACAAAAGGCAGAATGCCGACTTTAGTACAAGTAAACTGACTCTTCTTACTGTCTATGTTTGAACCATTCCTGTGACACTAGTTATAGATTCCGATGCTTCACTTCAGGTTTACTGCATCCCTCTGACCTTCTTATTGACGATGACACACAGAAATTGCATCGGAATGAAATACAAAAGGCACAATGCCGACTTAAGTACATGTAAACTGACTCTTCTTACTGTCTATATTTTGAACCATTCCTGTGACACTTGTTATAGATTCCGATGCTTCACTTCAGGTTACCTGTATCCCTCTGACCTTCTTATTGACGATGAAACACAGAAATTGCATCGGAATAAAATACAAAAGGCACAATGCCGACTTAAGTACAAGGAAACCGACTCTTCTTACTGTCTGTGTTTTGAACCATTCCTGTGACACTATGTATAGATTCCGATGCTTCACTTCAGGTTTACTGTATCCCTCTGACCCTCTTATTGACGATGAAACACATAAATTGCATCGGAATTAAATACAAAAGGCACAATGCCAACTTAAGTACAAGATAACTGACGCTTCTTATTGTTTATGTTTTGAACAACTCCTGTGACACTAGTTATAGATTCCGATGCTTCACTTCAGGTTAACTGTATACCTCTGACCTTCTTATTGACGATGAAACACAGATATTGCATCGGAATTAAATACAAAAGGCACAATGCCGAGTTAAGTACAAGTAAACTGACTCTTCTTACTGTCTATGATTTGAACCATTTGTGTGACACTAGTTATAGATTCCGATGCTTCACTTCAGGTTTACTGTAACCCTCTGACCTTCTTATTGACGATGATACACAGAAATTGCTTAGGAATTGAATACAAAATGCACAATGCCGACTTAAGTACAAGAAGACTGACTCTTCATAGTGTCTATGTTTTGAACCCTTCCTGTGACAGTGGTTATAGATTCCGATGCTTCACTTCTGGTTCACTGTATCCCTCTGACCGTCGTATAGACGATGAAACACGGAAATTGCATCAGAATTAAATACAAAAGGCACAAAACCAACTTAAGTACAAGAAAACTGATGCTTCTTACTGTTTATGTTTTGAACCACTCCTGTGACACTAATAATAGATTCCGATGCTTCACTTCATGTTTACGGTATACCTGTGACCTTCTTACTGACGATGAAACACAGAAATTGCATCGGAATTAAATACAAAAGGCACAATCCCGACTTAAGTACAAGAAAACTGACTCTTCTTACTGTCCATGTTTTGAACCATTCCTGTGACACTAGTTATAGATTCCGATTCTTCACTTCAGGTTTACTGTATCCCTCTCACCTTCTTATTGACGATGAAACACAGATATTGCATCGGAATACTAACAAAAGGCACAATGCCGACTTAAGTACAAGAAGACTGACTCTTCTTACTGTCTATGTTTTGAACCATTTCTGTGACACTAGTTATAGACCCCGATGCTTCACTTCAGGATTACTGTATCCCTCTAACTTTCTTATTGACGGTGAAACACAGAAATTGCTTCGGAACTAAATACAAAAGGCACAATGCCGACTTAAGTACAAGTAAACAGACTCTTCTTACTGACTATGTTTTGAACCATTCCTGTGACACTAGTTATAGACCCCGATGCTTCACTTCAGGTTTACTGTATCCCTCTGACTTCTTATAGACGGTGAAACACAGAAATTGCATCGGAACTAAATACAAAAGGCACAATGCCGACCTAAGTACAAGTAAACTGACTCTTCTTACTGTCTATGTTTGAACCATTCCTGTGACACTAGTTATAGATTCCGATGCTTCACTTTAGGTTTACTGTATCCCTCTGACCTTCTTATTGACCATGACACACAGAAATTACATCGGAATTAAATACAAAAGGCACAATGCCGACTTAAGTACAAATAAAGTGGCCCTTCTTACTGTCTATATTTTGAACCATTCCTGTGACACTTGTTATAGATTCCGATACTTCACTTCAGGTTTTCTGTATCCCTCTGACCTTCTTATTGACGATGAAACACAGAAATTGCATCGGCATTAAATACAAAAGGCACAATGCCGACTTAAGTACAAGGGAACCGACACTTCTTACTGTCTGTGCTTTTGAACCATTCCTGTGACACTATTTATAGATTCCGATGCTTCACTTCAGGTTTACTGTATCCCTCTGACCTTCTTATTGTCGATGAAACACATAAATTGCATCAGAATTAAATACAAAAGGCTCAATGCCAACTTAAGTACAAGATAACTGACGCTTCTTATTGTTTATGTTTTGAACCACTCCTGTGACACTAGTTATAGATTCCGATGCTTCACTTCAGGTTAACTGTATACCTCTGACCTTCCTATTGACGATGAAACACAGATATTGCATCGGAATTAAATACAAAAGACACAATGCCGAGTTAAGTACAAGTAAACTGACTCTTCTTACTGTCTATGATTTGAACCATTTGTGTGACACTAGTTATAGATTCCGATGCTTCACTTCAGGTTTTCTGTATCCCTCTGACCTTCTTATTGACGATGAAACATAGTAATTGCAACGGAAGTAAATACAAAAGGCACAATGCCGACTTAAGTACAAGGAAACCGACTCTTCTTACTGTCTGTGTTTTGAACCATTCCTGTGACTCTATTTATAGATTCCGATGCTTCACTTCAGGTTTACTGTATCCGTCTGACCTTCTGGTTGACGATGAAACACAGAAATTGCATCAGAATTAAATACAAAAGGCACAATGCCAACTTAAGTACAAGAAAACTGACGCTTCTTACTGTTCATGTTTTGAACCATTCCTGTGACACTAGTTATAGATTCCGATGCTTCACTTCAGGTTTACTGTATCCCTCTGACCTTCTTATTGACGATGAAACACAGAAATTGCATCGGAATACAAACAAAAGGCACAATGCCGACTTAAGTACAAGAAGACTGACTCTTCTTACTGTCTATGTTTTGAACCATTCCTGTGACACTAGTTATAGACCCCGATGCTTCACTTCAGGATTACTGTATTCCTCTGACTTTCTTATTGACGGTGAAACACAGAAATTGCATGGGAACTAAATACAAAAGGCCCAGTGCCGACTAAAGTACATGAAAACTGACTCTTCATACTGTCTATGTTTTGAACCATTCCTGTGAGACTAGTTATAGATTCGGATGCATCACTTCAGGTTTACTGTATCCCTCTGACCTTCTTATTGACGATGAAACACAGATATTGCATCGGAATTAAATACAAAAGGCACAATGCCGACTCAAGTACAAGAACACTGGTTCTTCTTACTGTCTATGTTTTGAACCTTTCCTCTGAGACCGGTTTTAGATTCCGATGCTTCACTTCAGGTTTACTGTATCCCTTGGCCCTTCTTATTGACGACGAAACACAGAAATTGCATTGGGATTATATAGAAAAAGGCACAATGCCGACTTAAGTACAAGAAAATTGACTCTTCTTACTGTCTAAGTTTTGAACCATTCCTGTGACACTAGTTATAGATTCCGATGCTTCAATCAGGTTTGCTGTATCACTCGGACCGTCTTAATGACGATGAAACACAGAAATTGCATCGGAATTAAATTCAAAAGGCACAATGCCGACTTAATTATGAGAAAACTGACTCTTATTACTGTCTATGCTTTGAACCATTCCTGTGACACTAGTTATAGATTCCGATGCTTCACTTCAGGTTAACTGTATACCTCTGACCTTCTTATTGACGATAAAACACAGATAATGCATTGGAATTAAATACAAAAGGCACAATGCCGACTTAAGTACAAGTAAACTGACTCTTCTTACTGTCTACGATTTGAACCATTTGTGTGACACTAGTTATAGATTCCGATGCTTCACTTCAGGTTTACTGTAACCCTCTGACCTTATTGACGATGATACACAGAAATTGCATCGGAATTGAATACAAAATGCACAATGCCGACTTAAGTACAAGAAGACTGACTCTTCTTACTGTCTATGTTTTGAACCACTCCTGTGACAGTGGTTATAGATTCCGATGCTTCACTTCAGGTGTACTGTATCCCTGTGACCTTCTTACTGACGATGAAACACAGAAATTGCATCGGAATTAAATGAAAAAGGCACAATGCCGACTTAAGTACAAGAAAACTGACTCTTCTTACTATCTATGTTTTGAACCATTCCTGTGACACTAGTTATAGATTCCGATGCTTCACTTCAGGTTTACTGTATCCCTTGCCCCTTCTTATTGACGACGAAACACAGAAATTGCATCGGAATTAAATACAAAAGGCACAATGCCGACTTAAGTACAAGAAAACTGACTCTTCTTACTATCTATGTTTTGAACCATTCCTGTGACACTAGTTATAGATTCCCATGCTTCACTTCAGGTTTGCTGTATCACTCTGACCGACTTAATGACGATGAAAAACAGAAATTGCATCGGAATTAAATACAAAAGGCACAATTCCGACTTAATTACAAGTAAACCGACTCTTCTTACTGTCTATGATTTGAACCATTTGTGTGACACTAGTTATAGATTCCGATGCTTCACTTCAGGTTTACTGTAACCCTCTGACCTTATTGACGATGATACACAGAAATTGCATCGGAATTAAATACAAAAAGCACAATGACGACTTAAGTACAAGAAAACTGACGCTTCTTACTGACTATGTTTTGAACCATTCCTGTGACACTAGTTATAGACCCCGATGCTTCACTTCAGGTTTACTGTATCCCTCTGACTTTCTTATAGACGGTGAAACACAGAAATTGTATCGGAAATAAATACAAAAGGCACAATGCCGACCTAAGTACAAGTAAACTGACTCTTCTTACTGTCTATGTGTGAACCATTCCTGTGACACTAGTTATAGATTCCGATGCTTCACTTTAGGTTTACTGTATCCCTCTGACCTTCTTATTGACCATGACACACAGAAATTGCATCGGAATTAAATACAAAAGGCACAATGCCGACTTAAGTACAAATAAAGTGACCCTTCTTACTGTCTATATTTTGAACCATTCCTGTGACACTTGTTATAGATTCCGATACTTCACTTCAGGTTTACTGTATCCCTCTGACCTTCTTATTGACGATGAAACACAGAAATTGCATCGGCATTAAATACAAAAGGCACAATGCCGACTTAAGTACAAGGGAACCGACTCTTCTTACTGTCTGTGCTTTTGAACCATTCCTGTGACACTATTTATAGATTCCGATGCTTCACTTCAGGTTTACTGTATCCCTCTGACCTTCTTATTGACGATGAAACACATAAATTGCATCAGAATTAAATACAAAAGGCACAATGCCAACTTAAGTACAAGATAACTGACGTTTCTTATTGTTTATGTTTTGAACCACTCCTGTGACACTAGTTATAGATTCCGATGCTTCACTTCAGGTTAACTGTATACTTCTGACCTTCCTATTGACGATGAAACACAGATATTGCATCGGAATTAAATACAAAAGACACAATGCCGAGTTAAGTACAAGTAAACTGACTCTTCTTACTGTCTATGATTTGAACCATTTGTGTGACACTAGTTATAGATTCCGATGCTTCACTTCAGGTTTACTGTAACCCTCTGACCTTCTTATTGACGATGATACACAGAAATTGCATCGGAATTGAATACAAAATGCACAGTGCCGACGTAAGTACAAGAAGACTGACTCTTGTTACTGTCTATGTTTTGAACCATTCCTGTGACAGTGGTTATAGATTCCGATGCTTCACTTCTGGTTCACTGTATCCCTCTGACCGTCGTATTGACGATGAAACACAGAAATTGCATCGGAATTAAATACAGAAGGCACAATGCCGACTGAAGTACAAGTAAACTGACTCTTCTTACTGTCTATGTTTTGAACCATTCCTGTGACACTAGCTATAGATTCCGATGCTTCACTTCAGGTTTACTGTATCCCTCTGACCTTCTTATTGACGATGACACACAGAAATTGCATCGGAATTAAATACAAAAGGCACAATGCCGACTTAAGTACAAGTAAACTGACTCTTCTTACTGTCTATATTTTGACCATTCCTGTGACACTTGTTATAGATTCCGACGCTTCACTTCAGGTTTTCTGTATCCCTCTGACCTTCTTATTGACGATGAAACACAGAAATTGCAACGGAATTAAATACAAAAGGCACAATGCCGACTTAAGTACAAGGAAACCGACTCTTCTTACTGTCTGTGTTTGAACCATTCCTGTGACTCTATTTATAGATTCCGATGCTTCACTTCAGGTTTACTGTATCCGTCTGACCTTCTTGTTGACGATGAAACACAGAAATTGCATCAGAATTAAATACAAAAGGCAATATGCCAACTTAAGTACAAGAAAACTGACGCTTCTTACTGTTTATGTTTTGAACCATTCCTGTGACACTTGTTATAGATTCCGATACTTCACTTCAGGTTTACTGTATCCCTCTGACCTTCTTATTGACGATGAAACACAGAAATTGCATCGGCATTAAATACAAAAGGCACAATGCCGACTTAAGTACAAGGGAACCGACACTTCTTACTGTCTGTGCTTTTGAACCATTCCTGTGACACTATTTATAGATTCCGATGCTTCACTTCAGGTTTACTGTATCCCTCTGACCTTCTTATTGTCGATGAAACACATAAATTGCATCAGAATTAAATACAAAAGGCTCAATGCCAACTTAAGTACAAGATAACTGACGCTTCTTATTGTTTATGTTTTGAACCACTCCTGTGACACTAGTTATAGATTCCGATGCTTCACTTCAGGTTAACTGTATACCTCTGACCTTCCTATTGACGATGAAACACAGATATTGCATCGGAATTAAATACAAAAGACACAATGCCGAGTTAAGTACAAGTAAACTGACTCTTCTTACTGTCTATGATTTGAACCATTTGTGTGACACTAGTTATAGATTCCGATGCTTCACTTCAGGTTTTCTGTATCCCTCTGACCTTCTTATTGACGAAGAAACATAGTAATTGCAACGGAAGTAAATACAAAAGGCACAATGCCGACTTAAGTACAAGGAAACCGACTCTTCTTACTGTCTGTGTTTTGAACCATTCCTGTGACTCTATTTATAGATTCCGATGCTTCACTTCAGGTTTACTGTATCCGTCTGACCTTCTGGTTGACGATGAAACACAGAAATTGCATCAGAATTAAATACAAAAGGCACAATGCCAACTTAAGTACAAGAAAACTGACGCTTCTTACTGTTCATGTTTTGAACCATTCCTGTGACACTAGTTATAGATTCCGATGCTTCACTTCAGGTTTACTGTATCCCTCTGACCTTCTTATTGACGATGAAACACAGAAATTGCATCGGAATACAAACAAAAGGCACAATGCCGACTTAAGTACAAGAAGACTGACTCTTCTTACTGTCTATGTTTTGAACCATTCCTGTGACACTTGTTATAGACCCCGATGCTTCACTTCAGGATTACTGTATTCCTCTGACTTTCTTATTGACGGTGAAACACAGAAATTGCATGGGAACTAAATACAAAAGGCCCAGTGCCGACTAAAGTACATGAAAACTGACTCTTCATACTGTCTATGTTTTGAACCATTCCTGTGAGACTAGTTATTGATTCGGATGCATCACTTCAGGTTTACTGTATCCCTCTGACCTTCTTATTGACGATGAAACACAGATATTGCATCGGAATTAAATACAAAAGGCACAATGCCGACTCAAGTACAAGAACACTGGTTCTTCTTACTGTCTATGTTTTGAACCTTTCCTCTGAGACCGGTTTTAGATTCCGATGCTTCACTTCAGGTTTACTGTATCCCTTGGCCCTTCTTATTGACGACGAAACACAGAAATTGCATTGGGATTATATAGAAAAAGGCACAATGCCGACTTAAGTACAAGAAAATTGACTCTTCTTACTGTCTAAGTTTTGAACCATTCCTGTGACACTAGTTATAGATTCCGATGCTTCAATCAGGTTTGCTGTATCACTCTGACCGTCTTAATGACGATGAAACACAGAAATTGCATCGGAATTAAATTCAAAAGGCACAATGCCGACTTAATTATGAGAAAACTGACTCTTATTACTGTCTATGCTTTGAACCATTCCTGTGACACTAGTTATAGATTCCGATGCTTCACTTCAGGTTAACTGTATACCTCTGACCTTCTTATTGACGATAAAACACAGATAATGCATTGGAATTAAATACAAAAGGCACAATGCCGACTTAAGTACAAGTAAACTGACTCTTCTTACTGTCTACGATTTGAACCATTTGTGTGACACTAGTTATAGATTCCGATGCTTCACTTCAGGTTTACTGTAACCCTCTGACCTTATTGACGATGATACACAGAAATTGCATCGGAATTGAATACAAAATGCACAATGCCGACTTAAGTACAAGAAGACTGACTCTTCTTACTGTCTATGTTTTGAACCACTCCTGTGACAGTGGTTATAGATTCCGATGCTTCACTTCAGGTGTACTGTATCCCTGTGACCTTCTTACTGACGATGAAACACAGAAATTGCATCGGAATTAAATGAAAAAGGCACAATGCCGACTTAAGTACAAGAAAACTGACTCTTCTTACTATCTATGTTTTGAACCATTCCTGTGACACTAGTTATAGATTCCGATGCTTCACTTCAGGTTTACTGTATCCCTTGCCCCTTCTTATTGACGACGAAACACAGAAATTGCATCGGAATTAAATACAAAAGGCACAATGCCGACTTAAGTACAAGAAAACTGACTCTTCTTACTATCTATGTTTTGAACCATTCCTGTGACACTAGTTATAGATTCCCATGCTTCACTTCAGGTTTGCTGTATCACTCTGACCGACTTAATGACGATGAAAAACAGAAATTGCATCGGAATTAAATACAAAAGGCACAATTCCGACTTAATTACAAGTAAACCGACTCTTCTTACTGTCTATGATTTGAACCATTTGTGTGACACTAGTTATAGATTCCGATGCTTCACTTCAGGTTTACTGTAACCCTCTGACCTTATTGACGATGATACACAGAAATTGCATCGGAATTAAATACAAAAAGCACAATGACGACTTAAGTACAAGAAAACTGACGCTTCTTACTGACTATGTTTTGAACCATTCCTGTGACACTAGTTATAGACCCCGATGCTTCACTTCAGGTTTACTGTATCCCTCTGACTTTCTTATAGACGGTGAAACACAGAAATTGTATCGGAAATAAATACAAAAGGCACAATGCCGACCTAAGTACAAGTAAACTGACTCTTCTTACTGTCTATGTGTGAACCATTCCTGTGACACTAGTTATAGATTCCGATGCTTCACTTTAGGTTTACTGTATCCCTCTGACCTTCTTATTGACCATGACACACAGAAATTGCATCGGAATTAAATACAAAAGGCACAATGCCGACTTAAGTACAAATAAAGTGACCCTTCTTACTGTCTATATTTTGAACCATTCCTGTGACACTTGTTATAGATTCCGATACTTCACTTCAGGTTTACTGTATCCCTCTGACCTTCTTATTGACGATGAAACACAGAAATTGCATCGGCATTAAATACAAAAGGCACAATGCCGACTTAAGTACAAGGGAACCGACTCTTCTTACTGTCTGTGCTTTTGAACCATTCCTGTGACACTATTTATAGATTCCGATGCTTCACTTCAGGTTTACTGTATCCCTCTGACCTTCTTATTGACGATGAAACACATAAATTGCATCAGAATTAAATACAAAAGGCACAATGCCAACTTAAGTACAAGATAACTGACGTTTCTTATTGTTTATGTTTTGAACCACTCCTGTGACACTAGTTATAGATTCCGATGCTTCACTTCAGGTTAACTGTATACTTCTGACCTTCCTATTGACGATGAAACACAGATATTGCATCGGAATTAAATACAAAAGACACAATGCCGAGTTAAGTACAAGTAAACTGACTCTTCTTACTGTCTATGATTTGAACCATTTGTGTGACACTAGTTATAGATTCCGATGCTTCACTTCAGGTTTACTGTAACCCTCTGACCTTCTTATTGACGATGATACACAGAAATTGCATCGGAATTGAATACAAAATGCACAGTGCCGACGTAAGTACAAGAAGACTGACTCTTGTTACTGTCTATGTTTTGAACCATTCCTGTGACAGTGGTTATAGATTCCGATGCTTCACTTCTGGTTCACTGTATCCCTCTGACCGTCGTATTGACGATGAAACACAGAAATTGCATCGGAATTAAATACAGAAGGCACAATGCCGACTGAAGTACAAGTAAACTGACTCTTCTTACTGTCTATGTTTTGAACCATTCCTGTGACACTAGCTATAGATTCCGATGCTTCACTTCAGGTTTACTGTATCCCTCTGACCTTCTTATTGACGATGACACACAGAAATTGCATCGGAATTAAATACAAAAGGCACAATGCCGACTTAAGTACAAGTAAACTGACTCTTCTTACTGTCTATATTTTGACCATTCCTGTGACACTTGTTATAGATTCCGACGCTTCACTTCAGGTTTTCTGTATCCCTCTGACCTTCTTATTGACGATGAAACACAGAAATTGCAACGGAATTAAATACAAAAGGCACAATGCCGACTTAAGTACAAGGAAACCGACTCTTCTTACTGTCTGTGTTTGAACCATTCCTGTGACTCTATTTATAGATTCCGATGCTTCACTTCAGGTTTACTGTATCCGTCTGACCTTCTTGTTGACGATGAAACACAGAAATTGCATCAGAATTAAATACAAAAGGCAATATGCCAACTTAAGTACAAGAAAACTGACGCTTCTTACTGTTTATGTTTTGAACCATTCCTGTGACACTAGTTATAGATTCCGATGCTTCACTTCAGGTTTACTGTATCTTTCTGACCTTCTTATTGACGATGACACACAGAAATTGCATCGGAATTAAATACAAAAGTCACAATGCCGACTTAAGTACAAGAAAACTGACTCTTCTTACTGTCTATGTTTTGAACCATTCTTGTGACACTAGTTATAGACCCCGATGCTTCACTTCAGGTTTACTGTATCCCTCTGACTTTCTTATTGACGGTGAAACACAGAAATTGCATCGGAACTAAATACAAAAGGCACAATGCCGACTTAAGTACAAGTAAACTGACTCTTCTTACTGTCTATGTTTGAACCATTCCTGTGACACTAGTTATAGTTTTCGATGCTTCACTTCAGGTTTACTGTATCCCTCTGACCTTCTTATTGACGATGACACACAGAAATTGCATCGGAATTAAAATACAAAAGGCACAATGCCGACTTAAGTACAAGTAAACTGCCTCTTCTTACTGTCTATATTTCGAACCATTCCTGTGACACTTGTTATAGATTCCGATGCTTCACTTCAGGTTTACTGTATCTTTCTGACCTTCTTATTGACGATGAAACACAGAAATTGCATCGGAATTAAATACAAAAGGCACAATGCCGACTTATGTACAAGGAAACCGACTCTTCTTACCGTCTGAGCTTTGAGCCATTCCTGTGACACTGTTTATATATTCCGATGCTTCACTTCAGGTTTACTGTATCCCTGTGACCGTCTTACTGACGATGAAACACAGAAATTGCATCGGAATTAAATACAAAAGGCACAATGCCGACTTAAGTACAAGAAAACTAACTCTTCTTACTGTCTATGTTTTGAACCATTCCTGTGACACTAGTTATAGATTCCGATGCTTCACTTCAGGTTTACTGTATCCCTCTGACCTTCTTATTGACGATGAAACACAGAAATTGCATCGGAATACAAACAAAAGGCACAATGCCGACTTAAGTACAGGAAGACTGACTCTTCTTACTGTCTATGTTTTGAACCATTCCTGTGACACTAGTTATAAACCCCGATGCTTCACTTCAGGATTACTGCATCCCTCTGACTTTCTTGTAGACGGTGAAACACAGAAATTGCATCGGAACTAAATACAAAAGGCACAATGCCAACTTAAGTACAAGTAAACTGACTCTTCTTACTGTCTATGTTTGAACCATTCCTGTGACACTAGTTATAGATTCCAATGCTTCACTTCAGGTTTAGTGTATCCCTCTGACTTTCTTATTGACGATGAAACACAGAAATTGCATCGGAATTAAATACAGAAGGCACAATGCCGACTGAAGTACAAGTAAACTGACTCTTCTTACTATCTATGTTTTGAACCATTCCTGTGACACTAGTTATAGATTCCGATGCTTCACTTCAGGTTTACTGTATCCCTCTGACCTTCTTATTGACGATGACACACAGAAATTGCATCGGAATTAAATACAAATGGCACAATGCCGACATAAGTACAAGAAAACTGACTCTTCTTACTGTCTATGTTTTGAACCATTCCTGTGACACTAGTTATAGACCCCGATGCTTCACTTCAGGTTTACTGTATCCCTCTGACTTTCTTATTGACGGTGAAACACAGAAATTGCATCGGAACTAAATACAAAAGGCACAATGCCAACTTAAGTACAAGTAAACTGACTCTTCTTACTGTCTATGTTTGAACCATTCCTGTGACACTAGTTATAGATTCCAATGCTTCACTTCAGGTTTAGTGTATCCCTCTGACTTTCTTATTGACGATGAAACACAGAAATTGCATCAGAATTAAATACAAAAGGCACAATGCCAACTTAAGTACAAGAAAACTGACGCTTCTTACTGTTTATGTTTTGAACCACTCCTGTGACACTAGTTATAGATTCCGATGCTTCACTTCAGGTTTACTGTATACCTGTGACCTTCTTACTGACGATGAAACACAGAAATTGCATCGGAATTGAATACAAAAGGCACAATGCCGACTTAAGTACAAGAAAACTGACTCTTCTTAATGTCTATGTTTTGAACCATTCCTGTGACACTAGTTATAGATTCCGATGCTTCACTTCAGGTTTACTGTATCGCTCTGACCTTCTTATTGACGATGAAACACAGAAATTGCATCAGAATTAAATACAAAAGCACAATGCCAACTTAAGTACAAGAAAACTGACGCTTCTTACTGTTTATGTTTTGAACCACTCCTGTGACACTAGTTATAGATTCCGATGCTTCACTTCAGGTTTACTGTATCCTTCTGACCTTCTTATTGACGATGACACACAGAAATTGCATCGGAATTAAATACAAAAGGCACAATGCCGACTTAAGTACAAGTAAACTGACTCTTCTTACTGTCTATATTTTGAACCATTCCTGTGACACTTGTTATAGATTCCGATGCTTCACTTCAGGTTTACTGTATCCCTCTGACCTTCTTATTGACGATGAAACACAGAAATTGCATCGGAATACAAACAAAAGGCACAATGCCGACTTAAGTACAAGAAGACTGACTCTTCTTACTGTCTATGTTTTGTACCTTTCCTGTGACACTAGTTATAGACCCCGATGCTTCACTTCAGGTTTACTGTATCCCTCTGACTTTCTTATTGACGGTGAAACACAGAAATTGCATCGGAACTAAATACAAAAGGCAGAATGCCGACTTTAGTACAAGTAAACCGACTCTTCTTACTGTCTATGTTTGAACCATTCCTGTGACACTAGTTATAGATTCCGATGCTTCACTTCAGGTTTACTGTATCCCTCTGACCTTCTTATTGACGATGACACACAGAAATTGCATCGGAATGAAATACAAAAGGCACAACGCCGACTTAAGTACATGTAAACTGACTCTTCTTACTGTCTATATTTTGAACTATTCCTGTGACACTTGTTATAGATTCCGATGCTTCACTTCAGGTTAACTGTATCCCTCTGACCTTCTTATTGACGATGAAACACAGAAATTGCATCGGAATAAAATACAAAAGGCACAATGCCGACTTAAGTACATGGAAACCGACTCTTCTTACTGTCTGTGTTTTGAACCATTCCTGTGACACTATGTATAGATTCCGATGCTTCACTTCAGGTTTACTGTATCCCTCTGACCCTCTTATTGACGATGAAACACATAAATTGCATCAGAATTAAATACAAAAGGCACAATGCCAACTTAAGTACAAGATAACTGACGCTTCTTATTGTTTATGTTTTGAACAACTCCTGTGACACTAGTTATAGATTCCGATGCTTCACTTCAGGTTAACTGTATACCTCTGACCTTCTTATTGACGATGAAACACAGATATTGCATCGGAATTAAATACAAAGGGCACAAAGCCGAGTTAAGTACAAGTAAACTGACTCTTCTTACTGTCTATGATTTGAACAATTTGTGTGACACTAGTTATAGATTCCGATGCTTCACTTCAGGTTTACTCTAACCCTCTGACCTTCTTATTGACGATGATACACAGAAATTGCACCGGAATTGAATACAAAATGCACAATGCCGACTTAAGTACAAGAAGACTGACTCTTCATAGTGTCTATGTTTTGAACCCTTCCTGTGACAGTGGTTATAGATTCCGATGCTTCACTTCAGGTTCACTGTATCCCTCTGACCGTCGTATAGACGATGAAACACGGACATTGCATCAGAATTAAATACAAAAGGCACAATACCAACTTAAGTACAAGAAAACTGATGCTTCTTACTGTTTATGTTTTGAACCACTCCTGTGACACTAATAATAGATTCCGATGCTTCACTTCATGTTTACGGTATACCTGTGACCTTCTTACTGACGATGAAACAAGAAATTGCATCGGAATTAAATACAAAAGGCACAATGCCGACTTAAGTACAAGAAGACTGACTCTTCTTACTGTCTATGTTTTGAACCATTCCTGTGACACTAGTTATAGACCCCGATGCTTCACTTCAGGATTACTGTATCCCTCTGACTTTCTTATTGACGGTGAAACACAGAAATTGCTTCGGAACTAAATACAAAAGGCACAATGCCGACTTAAGTACAAGTAAACTGACTCTTCTTACTGGCTATGTTTGAACCATTCCTGTGACACTAGTTATAGATTCCGATGCTTCACTCCAGGTTTACTGTATCCCTCTGACCTTCTTATTGACGATGACACTCAGAAATGGCATCGGAATTAAATACAAAAAGCACAATGACGACTTAAGTACAAGAAAACTGACTCTTCTTACTGACTATGTTTTGAACCATTCCTGTGACACTAGTTATAGACCCCGATGCTTCACTTCTGGTTTACTGTATCCCTCTGACTTTCTTATAGACGGGGAAAGACAGAAATTGCATCGGAACTAAATACAAAAGGCACAATGCCGACCTAAGTACAAGTAAACTGACTCTTCTTACTGTCTATGTTTGAACCATTCCTGTGACACTAGTTATAGATTCCGATGCTTCACTTTAGGTTTACTGTATCCCTCTGACCTTCTTTTTGACCATGACACACAGAAATTGCATCGGAATTAAATACAAATGCACAATGCCGACTTAAGTACAAATAAAGTGACCCTTCTTACTGTCTATATTTTGAACCATTCCTGTGACACTTGTTATAGATTCCGATACTTCACTTCAGGTTTACTGTATCCCTCTGACCCTCTTATTGACGATGAAACACAGAAATTGCATCGGCATTAAATACAAAAGGCACAATGCCGACTTAAGTACAAGGGAACCGACTCTTCTTACTGACTGCGCTTTTGAACCATTCCTGTGACACTATTTATAGATTCCGATGCTTCACTTCAGGTTTACTGTATCCCTCTGACCTTCTTATTGACGATGAAACACATAAATTGCATCAGCATTAAATACAAAAGGCACAATGCCAACTTAAGTACAAGATAACTGACGCTTCTTATTGTTTATGTTTTGAACCACTCCTGTGACACTAGTTATAGATTCCGATGCTTCACTTCAGGTTAACTGTATACCTCTGACCTTCTTATTGACGATGATACACAGAAATTGCATCGGAATTGAATACAAAATGCACAATGCCGACGTAAGTACAAGAATACTGACTCTTGTTACTGTCTATGTTTTGAACCATTCCTGTGACAGTGGTTATAGATTCCGATGCTTCACTTCAGGTTCACTGTATCCCTCTGACCGTCGTATAGACGATGAAACACAGAAATTGCATCGGAATTAAATACAGAAGGCACAATGCCGACTGAAGTACAAGTAAACTGACTCTTCTTACTGTCTATGTTTTGAACCATTCCTGTGACACTAGCTATAGATTCCGATGGTTCACTTCAGGTTTACTGTATCCCTCTGACCTTCTTATTGACGATGACACACAGAAATTGCATCGGAATTAAAAAAAAAGGCACAATGCCGACTTAAGTACAAGTAAACTGACTCTTCTTACTGTCTATATTTTGACCATTCCTGTGAAACTTGTTATAGATTCCGATGCTTCACTTCAGGTGTTCTGTATCCCTCTGACCTTCTTATTGACGATGAAACACAGAAATTGCAACGGAATTAAATACAAAAGGCACAATGCCGACTTAAGTACAAGGAAACCGACTCTTCTTACTGTCTGTGTTTTGAACCTTTCCTGTGACACTATTTATAGATTCCGATGCTTCACTTCAGGTTTACTGTATCGCTCTGACCTTCTTATTGACGATGAAACACAGAAATTGCATCAGAATTAAATACAAAAGCACAATGCCAACTTAAGTACAAGAAAACTGACGCTTCTTACTGTTTATGTTTTGAACCACTCCTGTGACACTAGTTATAGATTCCGATGCTTCACTTCAGGTTTACTGTATCCTTCTGACCTTCTTATTGACGATGACACACAGAAATTGCATCGGAATTAAATACAAAAGGCACAATGCCGACTTAAGTACAAGTAAACTGGCTCTTCTTACTGTCTATATTTTGAACCATTCCTGTGACACTTGTTATAGATTCCGATGCTTCACTTCAGGTTTACTGTATCCCTCTGACCTTCTTATTGACGATGAAACACAGAAATTGCATCGGAATACAAACAAAAGGCACAATGCCGACTTAAGTACAAGAAGACTGACTCTTCTTACTGTCTATGTTTTGTACCTTTCCTGTGACACTAGTTATAGACCCGATGCTTCACTTCAGGTTTACTGTATCCCTCTGACTTTCTTATTGACGGTGAAACACAGAAATTGCATCGGAACTAAATACAAAAGGCAGAATGCCGACTTTAGTACAAGTAAACTGACTCTTCTTACTGTCTATGTTTGAACCGTTCCTGTGACACTAGTTATAGATTCCGATGCTTCACTTCAGGTTTACTGTATCCCTCTGACCTTCTTATTGACGATGACACACAGAAATTGCATCGGAATGAAATACAAAAGGCACAATGCCGACTTAAGTACATGTAAACTGACTCTTCTTACTGTCTATATTTTGAACTATTCCTGTGACACTTGTTATAGATTCCGATGCTTCACTTCAGGTTAACTGTATCCCTCTGACCTTCTTATTGACGATGAAACACAGAAATTGCATCGGAATAAAATACAAAAGGCACAATGCCGACTTAATTACATGGAAACCGACTCTTCTTACTGTCTGTGTTTTGAACCATTCCTGTGACACTATGTATAGATTCCGATGCTTCACTTCAGGTTTACTGTATCCCTCTGACCCTCTTATTGACGATGAAACACATAAATTGCATCAGAATTAAATACAAAAGGCACAATGCCAAATTAAGTACAAGATAACTGACGCTTCTTATTGTTCATGTTTTGAACAACTCCTGTGACACTAGTTATAGATTCCGATGCTTCACTTCAGGTTAACTGTATACCTCTGACCTTCTTATTGACGATGAAACACAGATATTGCATCGGAATTAAATACAAAAGGCACAAAGCCGAGTTAAGTACAAGTAAACTGACTCTTCTTACTGCCTATGATTTGAACCATTTGTGTGACACTAGTTATAGATTCCGATGCTTCACTTCAGGTTTACTCTAACCCTCTGACCTTCTTATTGACGATGATACACAGAAATTGCATCGGAATTGAATACAAAATGCGCAATGCCGACTTAAGTACAAGAAGACTGACTCTTAATAGTGTCTATGTTTTGAACCCTTCCTGTGACAGTGGTTATAGATTCCGATGCTTCACTTCAGGTTCACTGTATCCCTCTGACCGTCGTATAGACGATGAAACACGGAAATTGCATCAGAATTAAATACAAAAGGCACAATACCAACTTAAGTACAAGAAAACTGATGCTTCTTACTGTTTATGTTTTGAACCACTCCTGTGACACTAATAATAGATTCCGATGCTTCACTTCATGTTTACGGTATACCTGTGACCTTCTTACTGACGATGAAACACAGAAATTGCATCGGAATTAAATACAAAAGGCACAATCCCGACTTAAGTACAAGAAAACTGACTCTTCTTACTGTCCATGTTTTGAACCATTCCTGCGACACTAGTTATAGATTCCGATTCTTCACTTCAGGTTTACTGTATCCCTCTGACCTTCTTATTGACGATGAAACACAGAAATTGCATCGGAATACTAACAAAAGGCACAATGCCGTCTTAAGTACAAGAAGACTGACTCTTCTTACTGTCTATGTGTTGAACCATTCCTGTGACACTAGTTATAGACCCCGATGCTTCACTTCAGGATTACTGTATCCCTCTGACTTTCTTATTGACGGTGAAACACAGAAATTGCTTCGGAACTAAATACAAAAGGCACAATGCCGACTTAAGTACAAGTAAACTGACTCTTCTTACTGGCTATGTTTGAACCATTCCTGTGACACTAGTTATAGATTCCGATGCTTCACTCCAGGTTTACTGTATCCCTCTGACCTTCTTATTGACGATGACACTCAGAAATTGCATCGGAATTAAATACAAAAAGCACAATGACGACTTAAGTACAAGAAAACTGACTCTTCTTACCGACTATGTTTGAACCATTCCTGTGACACTAGTTATAGACCCCGATGCTTCACTTCAGGTTTACTGTATCCCTCTGACTTTCTTATAGACGGTGAAACACAGAAATTGCATCGGAACTAAATACAAAAGGCACAATGCCGACCTAAGTACAAGTAAACTGACTCTTCTTACTGTCTATGTTTGAACCATTCCTGTGACACTAGTTATAGATTCCGATGCTTCACTTTAGGTTTACTGTATCCCTCTGACCTTCTTTTTGACCATGACACACAGAAATTGCATCGGAATTAAATACAAATGCACAATGCCGACTTAAGTACAAATAAAGTGACCCTTCTTACTGTCTATATTTTGAACCATTCCTGTGACACTTGTTATAGATTCCGATACTTCACTTCAGGTTTACTGTATCCCTCTGACCCTCTTATTGACGATGAAACACAGAAATTGCATCGGCATTAAATACAAAAGGCACAATGCCGACTTAAGTACAAGGGAACCGACTCTTCTTACTGTCTGTGCTTTTGAACCATTCCTGTGACACTATTTATAGATTCCGATGCTTCACTTCAGGTTTACTGTATCCCTCTGACCTTCTTATTGACGATGAAACACATAAATTGCATCAGAATTAAATACAAAAGGCACAATGCCAACTTAAGTACAAGATAACTGACGCTTCTTATTGTTTATGTTTCGAACCACTCCTGTGACACTAGTTATAGATTCCGATGCTTCACTTCAGGTTAACTGTATACCTCTGACCTTTTTATTGACGATGATACACAGAAATTGCATCGGAATTGAATACAAAATGCACAATGCCGACGTAAGTACAAGGATACTGACTCTTGTTACTGTCTATGTTTTGAACCATTCCTGTGACAGTGGTTATAGATTCCGATGCTTCACTTCAGGTTCACTGTATCCCTCTGACCGTCGTATAGACGATGAAACACAGAAATTGCATCGGAATTAAATACAGAAGGCACAATGCCGACTGAAGTACAAGTAAACTGACTCTTCTTACTGTCTATGTTTTGAACCATTCCTGTGACACTAGCTATAGATTCCGATGGTTCACTTCAGGTTTACTGTATCCCTCTGACCTTCTTATTGACGATGACACACAGAAATTGCATCGGAATTAAATACAAAAGGCACAATGCCGACTTAAGTACAAGTAAACTGACTCTTCTTACTGTCTATATTTTGACCATTCCTGTGACACTTGTTATAGATTCCGATGCTTCACTTCAGGTGTTCTGTATCCGTCTGACCTTCTTATTGACGATGAAACACAGAAATTGCAACGGAATTAAATACAAAAGGCACAATGCCGACTTAAGTAAAAGGAAACCGACTCTTCTTACTGTCTGTGTTTTGAACCATTCCTGTGACTATTTATAGATTCCGATGCTTCACTTCAGGTTTACTGTATCCGTCTGACCATCTTTTTGACGATGAAACACAGAAATTGCATCAGAATTAAATACAAAAGGCACAATGCCAACTTAAGTACAAGAAAACTGACGCTTCTTACTGTTTATGTTTTGAACCATTCCTGTGACACTAGTTATAGATTCCGATGCTTCACTTCAGGTTTACTGTATCCCTCTGACTTTCTTATAGACGGTGAAACACAGAAATTGCATCGGAACTAAATACAAAAGGCACAATGCCGACCTAAGTACCAGTAAACTGACTCTTCTTACTGTCTATGTTTGAACCATTCCTGTGACACTAGTTATAGATTCCGATGCTTCACTTTAGGTTTACAGTATCCCTCTGACCTTCTTATTGACGATGAAACACAGAAATGGCATCGGAATACAAACAAAAGGCACAATGCCGACTTAAGTACAAGAAGACTGACTCTTCTTACTGGCTATGTTTGAACCATTCCTGTGACACTAGTTATAGATTCCGATGCTTCACTCCAGGTTTACTGTATCCCTCTGACCTTCTTATTGACGATGACACACAGAAATTGCATCGGAATTAAATACAAAAAGCACAATGACGACTTAAGTACAAGAAAACTGACTCTTCTTACTGACTATGCTTTGAACCATTCCTGTGACACTAGTTATAGACCCCAATGCTTCACTTCAGGTTTACTGTATCCCTCTGACTTTCTTATAGACGGAGAAACACAGAAATTGCATCGGAACTAAATACAAAAGGCACAATGCCGACCTAAGTACCAGTAAACTGACTCTTCTTACTGTCTATGTTTGAACCATTCCTGTGACACTAGTTATAGATTCCGATGCTTCACTTTAGGTTTACTGTATCCCTCTGACCTTCTTTTTGACCATGACACACAGAAATTGCATCGGAATTGAATACAAAATGCACAATGCCGACGTAAGTACAAGAAGACTGACTCTTGTTACTGTCTATGTTTTGAACCATTCCTGTGACAGTGGTTATAGATTCCGATGCTTCACTTCAGGTTCACTGTATCCCTCTGACCGTCGTATAGACGATGAAACACAGAAATTGCATCGGAATTAAATACAGAAGGCACAATGCCGACTGAAGTACAAGTAAACTGACTCTTCTTACTGTTTATGTTTTGAACCATTCCTGTGACACTAGCTATAGATTCCGATGCTTCACTTCAGGTTTACTGTATCCCTCTGACCTTCTTATTGACGATGAAACACAGAAATGGCATCGGAATACAAACAAAAGGCACAATGCCGACTTAAGTACAAGAAGACTGACTCTTCTTACTGTCTATGTTTTGAACCATTCCTGTGACACTAGTTATAGACCCCGATGCTTCACTTCAGGATTACTGTATTCCTCTGACTTTCTTATTGACGGTGAAACACAGAAATTGCATGGGAACTAAATACAAAAGGCACAGTGCCGACTTAAGTACATGAAATCTGACTCTTCATACTGTCTATGTTTTGAACCATTCCTGTGAGACTAGTTATAGATTCGGATGCATCACTTCAGGTTTACTGGATCCCTCTCAGCTTCTTATTGACGATGAAACACAGATATTGCATCGGAATTAAATACAAAAGGCACAATGCCGACTCAAGTACAAGAACACTGGTTCTTCTTACTGTCTATGCTTTGAACCTTTCCTCTGAGACCGGTTTTAGATTCCGATGCTTCACTTCAGGTTTACTGTATCCCTCGGCCCTTCTTATTGACGACGAAACACAGATATTGCATTGGGATTATATAGAAAAGGCACAATGCCGACTTAAGTACAAGAAAATTGACTCTTGTTACTGTCTAAGTTTTGAACCATTCCTGTGACACTAGTTATAGATTCCGATGCTTCACTTCAGGTTTGCTGTATCACTCTGACCGTCTTAATGACGATGAAACACAGAAATTGCATCGGAATTAAATTCAAAAGGCACAATGCCGACTTAATTATGAGAAAACTGACTCTTATTACTGTCTATGCTTTGAACCACTCCTGTGACACTAGTTATAGATTCCGATGCTTCACTTCAGGTTATCTGTATACCTCTGACCTTCTTATTGACGATGAAACACAGATATTGCATTGGAATTAAATACAAAAGGCACAATGCCGACTTAAGTACAAGTAAACTGACTCTTCTTACTGTCTACGATTTGAACCATTTGTGTGACACTAGTTATAGATTCCGATGCTTCACTTCAGGTTTACTGTAACCCTCTGACCTTATTGACGATGATACACAGAAATTGCATCGGAATTGAATACAAAATGCACAATGCCGACTTAAGTACAAGAAGACTGACTCTTCTTACTGTCTATGTTTTGAACCATTCCTGTGACAGTGGTTATAGATTCCGATGCTTCACTTCAGATGTACTGTATCCCTGTGACCTTTTTACTGACGATGAAACACAGAAATTGCATCGGAATTAAATGAAAAAGGCACAATGCCGACTTAAGTACAAGAAAACTGACTCTTCTTACTATCTATGCTTTGAACCATTCCTGTGACACTAGTTATAGATTCCGATGCTTGACTTCAGGTTAACTGTATACCTCTGACCTTCTTATTGACGATGAAAAACAGATATTGCATCGGAATTAAATACAAAACGCACAATGCCGACTTAATTACAAGTAAACCAACTTTTCTTACTGTCTATGATTTGAACCAATTGTGTGACACTAGTTATAGATTCCGATGCTTCACTTCAGGTTCACTGTAACCCTCTGACCCTATTGACGATGATACACAGAAATTGCATCGGAATTAAATACAAAAAGCACAATGACGACTTAAGTACAAAAAACTGACGCTTCTTACTGACTATGTTTTGAACCATTCCTGTGACACTAGTTATAGACCCCGATGCTTCACTTCAGGATTACTGTATCCCTCTGACTTTCTTATTCACGGTGAAACACAGAAATTGCTTCGGAACTAAATACAAAAGGCACAATGCCGACTTAAGTACAAGTAAACTGACTCTTCTTACTGGCTATGTTTGAACCATTCCTGTGACACTAGTTATAGATTCCGATGCTTCACTTTAGGTTTACTGTATCCCTCTGACCGTCGTATAGACGATGAAACACAGAAATTGCATCGGAATTAAATACAGAAGGCACAATGCCGACTTAAGTACAAGGGAACCGACTCTTCTTACTGTCTGTGCTTTTGAACCACTCCTGTGACACTAGTTATAGATTCCGATGCTTCACTTCAGGTTAACTGTATACCTCTCACCTTCCTATTGACGATGAAACACAGATATTGCATCGGAATTAAATACAAAAGACACAATGCCGAGTTAAGTACAAGTAAACTGACTCTTCTTACTGTCTATGATTTGAACCATTTGTGTGACACTAGTTATAGATTCCGATGCTTCACTTCAGGTTTACTGTAACCCTCTGACCTTCTTATTGACGATGATACACAGAAATTGCATCGGAATTGAATACAAAATGCACAATGCCGACGTAAGTACAAGAAGACTGACTCTTGTTACTGTCTATGTTTTGAACCATTCCTGTGACAGTGGTTATAGATTCCGATGCTTCACTTCAGGTTCACTGTATCCCTCTGACCGTCGTATAGACGATGAAACACAGAAATTGCATCGGAATTAAATACAGAAGGCACAATGCCGACTGAAGTACAAGTAAACTGACTCTTCTTACTGTCTATGTTTTGAAGCATTCCTGTGACACTAGCTATAGATTCCGATGCTTCACTTCAGGTTTACTGTATCCCTCTGACCTTCTTATTGACGATGACACACAGAAATTGCATCGGAATTAAATACAAAAGGCACAATGCCGACTTAAGTACAAGTAAACGGACTCTTCTTACTGTCTACATTTTGACCATTCCTGTGACACTTGTTATAGATTCTGATGCTTCACTTCAGGTTTTCTGTATCCCTCTGACCTTCTTATTGACGATGAAACACAGAAATTGCAACGGAATTAAATACAAAAGGCACAATGCCGACTTAAGTACAAGGAAACCGACTCTTCTTACTGTCTATGTTTTGAACTATTCCTGTGACACTAGTTATAGACCCCGATGCTTCACTTCAGGATTACTGTATTCCTCTGACTTTCTTATTGACGGTGAAACACAGAAATTGCATGGGAACTAAATACAAAAGGCACAGTGCCGACTTAAGTACATGAAAACTGACTCTTCATACTGTCTATGTTTTGAACCATTCCTGTGAGACTAGTTATAGATTCGGATGCATCACTTCAGGTTTACTGGATCCCTCTCAGCTTCTTATTGACGATGAAACACAGATATTGCATCGGAATTAAATACAAAAGGCACAATGCCGACTCAAGTACAAGAACACTGGTTCTTCTTACTGTCTATGTTTTGAACCTTTCCTCTGAGACCGGTTTTAGATTCCGATGCTTCACTTCAGGTTTACTGTATCCCTTGGCCCTTCTTATTGACGACGAAACACAGACATTGCATTATGATTATATAGAAAAGGCACAATGCCGACTTAAGTACAAGAAAATTGACTCTTGTTACTGTCTAAGTTTTGAACCATTCCTGTGACACTAGTTATAGATTCCGATGCTTCACTTCAGGTTTGCTGTATCATTCTGACCGTCTTAATGACGATGAAACACAGAAATTGCATCGGAATTAAATTCAAAAGGCACAATGCCGACTTAATTATGAGAAAACTGACTCTTATTACTGTCTATGCTTTGAACCATTCCTGTGACACTAGTTATAGATTCCGATGCTTCACTTCAGGTTATCTGTATACCTCTGACCTTCTTATTGACGATGAAACACAGATATTGCATTGGAATTAAATACAAAAGGCACAATGCCGACTTAAGTACAAGTAAACTGACTCTTCTTACTGTCTACGATTTGAACCATTTGTGTGACACTAGTTATAGATTCCGATGCTTCACTTCAGGTTTACTGTAACCCTCTGACCCTATTGACGATGATACACAGAAATTGCATCGGAATTAAATACAAAAAGCAAATGACGACTTAAGTACAAGAAAACTGACGCTTCTTACTGACTACGTTTTGAACCATTCCTGTGACACTAGTTATAGACCCCGATGCTTCACTTCAGGATTACTGTATCCCTCTGACTTTCTTATTGACGGTGAAACACAGAAATTGCTTCGGAACTAAATACAAAAGGCACAATGCCGACTTAAGTACAAGTAAACTGACTCTTCTTACTGGCTATGTTTGAACCATTCCTGTGACACTAGTTATAGATTCCGATGCTTCACTCCAGGTTTACTGTATCCCTCTGACCTTCTTATTGACGATGACACACAGAAATTGCATCGGAATTAAATACAAAAAGCACAATGACGACTTAAGTACAAGAAAACTGACTCTTCTTACTGACTATGTTTTGAACCATTCCTGTGACACTAGTTATAGACCCCGATGCTTCACTTCAGGTTTACTGTATCCCTCTGACTTTCTTATAGACGGTGTAACACAGAAATTGCATCGGAACTAAATACAAAAGGCACAATGCCGACCTAAGTACAAGTAAACTGACTCTTCTTACTGTCTATGTTTGAACCATTCCTGTGACACTAGTTATAGATTCCGATGCTTCACTTTAGGTTTACTGTATCCCTCTGACCTTCTTATTGACCATGACACACAGAAATTGCATCGGAATTAAATACAAAAGGCACAATGCCGACTTAAGTACAAATAAAGTGACCCTTCTTACTGTCTATATTTTGAACCATTCCTGTGACACTTGTTATAGATTCCGATACTTCACTTCAGGTTTACTGTATCCCTCTGACCTTCTTATTGACGATGAAACACAGAAATTGCATCGGCATTAAATACAAAAGGCACAATGCCGACTTAAGTACAAGGGAACCGACTCTTCTTACTGTCTGTGCTTTTGAACCATTCCTGTGACACTATTTATAGATTCCGATGCTTCACTTCAGGTTTACTGTATCCCTCTGAACTTCGTGTTGACGATGAAACACATAAATTGCATCAGAATTAAATACAAAAGGCACAATGCCAACTTAAGTACAAGATAACTGACGCTTCTTACTGTTTATGTTTTGAACCACTCCTGTGACACTAGTTATAGATTCCGATGCTTCACTTCAGGTTAACTGTATACCTCTGACCTTCCTATTGACGATGAAACACAGATATTGCATCGGAATTAAATACAAAAGACACAATGCCGAGTTAAGTACAAGTAAAGTGCCTCTTCTTACTGTCTATGATATGAACCATTTGTGTGACACTAGTTATAGATTCCGATGCTTCACTTCAGGTTCACTGTATCCCTCTGACCATCGTATAGACGATGAAACATAGAAATTGCATCGGAATTAAATACAGAAGGCACAATGCCGACTGAAGTACAAGTAAACTGACTCTTCTTACTGTCTATGTTTTGAAGCATTCCTGTGACACTAGCTATAGATTCCGATGCTTTACTTCAGGTTTACTGTATCCCTCTGACCTTCTTATTGACGATGACACACAGAAATTGCATCGGAATTAAATACAAAAGGCACAATGCCGACTTAAGTACAAGTAAACGGACTCTTCTTACTGTCTACATTTTGACCATTCCTGTGACACTTGTTATAGATTACGATGCTTCACTTCAGGTTTTCTGTATCCCTCTGACCTTCTTATTGACGATGAAACACAGAAATTGCAACGGAATTAAATACAAAAGGCACAATGCCGACTCAAGTACAAGGAAACCGACTCTTCTTACTGTCTGTGTTTTGAACCATTCCTGTGACTCTATTTATAGATTCCGATGCTTCACTTCAGGTTTACTGTATCCGTCGGACCTTCTTGTTGACGATGAAACACAGAAATTGCATCAGAATTAAATACAAAAGGCACAATGCCAAATTAAGTACAAGAAAACTGACGCTTCTTACTGTTTATGTTTTGAACCATTCCTGTGACACTAGTTATAGATTCCGATGCTTCACTTCAGGTTTACTGTATCCCTCTGACCTTCTTATTGACGATGAAACACAGAAATTGCATCGGAATACAAACAAAAGGCACAATGCCGACTTAAGTACAAGAAGACTGACTCTTCTTACTGTCTATGTTTTGAACCATTCCTGTGACACTAGTTATAGACCCCGATGCTTCACTTCAGGATTACTGTATTCCTCTGACTTTCTTATTGACGGTGAAACACAGAAATTGCATGGGAACTAAATACAAAAGGCACAGTGCCGACTTAATTATGAGAAAACTGACTCTTCTTACTGTCTATGCTATGAACCATTCCTGTGACACTAGTTATAGATTCGGATGCTTGACTTCAGGTTAACTGTATACCACTGACCTTCTTATTGACGATGAAACACAGATATTGCATCGGAATTAAATACAAAAGGCACAATGCCGACTTAATTACAAGTAAACCGACTCTTCTAACTGTCTATGATTTGAACCATTTGTGTGACACTAGTTATAGATTCCGATGCTTCACTTCAGGATTACTGTAACCCTCTGACCTTATTGACGATGATACACAGAAATTGCATCGGAATTGAATACAAAATGCACAATGCCGACTTAAGTACAAGAAGACTGGCTCTTCTTACTGTCTATGTTTAGAACCCTTCCTCTGAGACCGGTTTTAGATTCCGATGCTTCACTTCAGGTTTACTGTATCCCTTGTCCCTTCTTAATGACGACGAAACACCGAAATTGCATTGGGATTATATAGAAAAGGCACAATGCCGGCTTAAGTACAAGAAAATTGACTCTTCTTACTGTCTACGTTTTGAACCTTTCCTGTGACACTAGTTATAGATTCCGATGCTTCACTTCAGGTCTACTGTATCCCTCTGACCTTCTTATTGACAATGAAACACAGAAATTGCATCGGAGTAGAAACAAAAGGCACAATGCCGACTTAAGTACAAGATGAATGACTCTTCTTACTATCTATGTTTTGAACCATTCCTGTGACACTAGTTATAGATTCCCATGCTTCACTTCAGGTTTGCTGTATCACTCTGACCGACTTAATGACGATGAAAAACAGAAATTGCATCGGAATTAAATTCAAAAGGCACAATGCCGACTTAATTATAAGAAAATTGACTCTTCTTACTGTCTATGCTTTGAACCATTCCTGTGACACTAGTTATAGATTCCGATGCTTGACTTCAGGTTAACTGTATACCTCTGACCTTCTTATTGACGATGAAACACAGATATTGCATCGGAAGTAAATACAAAAGGCACAATGCCGACTTAATTACAAGTAAACCGACTCTTCTTACTGTCTATGATTTGAACCATTTGTGTGACACTAGTTATAGATTCCGATGCTTCACTTCAGGTTTACTGTAACCCTCTGACCTTATTGACGATGATACACAGAAATTGCATCGGAATTGAATACAAAATGCACAATGCCGACTTAAGTACAAGAAGACTGACTCTTCTTACTGTCTATGTTTTGAACCATTCCTGTGACAGTGGTTATAGATTCCGATGCTTCACTTCAGGTTCACTGTATCCCTCTGACCGTCGTATAGACGATGAAACACAGAAATTGCATCGGAATTAAATACAGAAGGCACAATGCCGACTGAAGTACAAGTAAACTGACTCTTCTTACTGTCTATGTTTTGAACCATTCCTGTGACACTAGCTATAGATTCCGATGCTTCACTTCAGGTTTACTGTATCCCTCTGACCATCTTATTGACGATGACACACAGAAATTGCATCGGAATTAAAGACAAAAGGCACAATGCCGACTTAAGTACAAGAAAACTGACTCTTCTTGCTATCTATGTTTTGAACCATTCCTGTGACACTAGTTATAGATTCCGATGCTTCACTTCAGGTTTACTGTATCCCTCTGACCTTCTTATTGACGATGAAACACTGAAATTGCTTCGGAATTAAATACAAAAGGCACAATGCCGACTTAAGTTCAAGAAGACTGACCCTTCTTACTGTCTATGTTTTGAACCATTCCTGTGACAGTGGTTATAGATTCCGATGCTTCACTTCAGGTGTACTGTATCCCTGTGACCTTCTTACTGACGATGAAACACAGAAATTGCGTCGGAATTAAATACAAAAGGCACAATGCCGACTTAAGTACAAGTAAACTGACTCTTCTTACTGCCTTTATTTTGAACCATTCCTGTGACACTTGTTATAGTTTCCGATGCTTCACTTCAGGTTTACTGTATCCCTCTGACCTTCTTATTGACGATGAAACACAGAAATTGCATCGGAATTGAATAGAAAAGGCACAATGCCGACTTAAGTACATGAAAACTGACTCTTCATGCTGTCTATGCTTTGAACCATTCCTGTGACACTAGCTATAGATTCCGATGCTTCACTTCAGGTTTACTGTATCCCTCTGACCATCGTATTGACGATGACACACAGAAATTGCATCGGAAATAAATACAAAAGGCACAATGCTGACTTAAGTACAAGAAAACTGACTCTTTTTACTGTCTATGTTTTGAACCATTCCTGTGACACTAGTTATAGACCCCGATGCTTCACTTCAGGTTTACTGTATCCCTCTGACTTTCTTATTGACGGTGAAACACAGAAATTGCATCGGAACTAAATACAAAAGGCACAATGCCGACTTTAGAACAAGTAAACTGACTCTTCTTACAGTCTATGTTTGAACCATTCCTGTGACACTAGTTATAGATTCCGATGCTTCACTTCAGGTTTACTGTAACCCTCTGACCTTCTTATTGACGATGATACACAGAAATTGCATCGGAATTGAATACAAAATGCACAATGCCGACGTAAGTACAAGAAGACTGACTCTTGTTACTGTCTATGTTTTGAACCATTCCTGTGACAGTGGTTATAGATTCCGATGCTTCACTTCAGGTTCACTGTATCCCTCTGACCGTCGTATAGACGATGAAACACAGAAATTGCATCGGAATTAAATACAGAAGGCACAATGCCGACTGAAGTACAAGTAAACTGACTCTTCTTACTGTCTATGTTTTGAAGCATTCCTGTGACACTAGCTATAGATTCCGATGCTTCACTTCAGGTTTACTGTATCCCTCTGACCTTCTTATTGACGATGACACACAGAAATTGCATCGGAATTAAATACAAAAGGCACAATGCCGACTCAAGTACAAGGAAACCGACTCTTCTTACTGTCTATGTTTTGAACTATTCCTGTGACACTAGTTATAGACCCCGATGCTTCACTTCAGGATTACTGTATTCCTCTGACTTTCTTATTGACGGTGAAACACAGAAATTGCATGGGAACTAAATACAAAAGGCACAGTGCCGACTTAAGTACATGAAAACTGACTCTTCATACTGTCTATGTTTTGAACCATTCCTGTGAGACTAGTTATAGATTCGGATGCATCACTTCAGGTTTACTGGATCCCTCTCAGCTTCTTATTGACGATGAAACACAGATATTGCATCGGAATTAAATACAAAAGGCACAATGCCGACTCAAGTACAAGAACACTGGTTCTTCTTACTGTCTATGTTTTGAACCTTTCCTCTGAGACCGGTTTTAGATTCCGATGCTTCACTTCAGGTTTACTGTATCCCTTGGCCCTTCTTATTGACGACGAAACACAGACATTGCATTATGATTATATAGAAAAGGCACAATGCCGACTTAAGTACAAGAAAATTGACTCTTGTTACTGTCTAAGTTTTGAACCATTCCTGTGACACTAGTTATAGATTCCGATGCTTCACTTCAGGTTTGCTGTATCATTCTGACCGTCTTAATGACGATGAAACACAGAAATTGCATCGGAATTAAATTCAAAAGGCACAATGCCGACTTAATTATGAGAAAACTGACTCTTATTACTGTCTATGCTTTGAACCATTCCTGTGACACTAGTTATAGATTCCGATGCTTCACTTCAGGTTATCTGTATACCTCTGACCTTCTTATTGACGATGAAACACAGATATTGCATTGGAATTAAATACAAAAGGCACAATGCCGACTTAAGTACAAGTAAACTGACTCTTCTTACTGTCTACGATTTGAACCATTTGTGTGACACTAGTTATAGATTCCGATGCTTCACTTCAGGTTTACTGTAACCCTCTGACCCTATTGACGATGATACACAGAAATTGCATCGGAATTAAATACAAAAAGCAAATGACGACTTAAGTACAAGAAAACTGACGCTTCTTACTGACTACGTTTTGAACCATTCCTGTGACACTAGTTATAGACCCCGATGCTTCACTTCAGGATTACTGTATCCCTCTGACTTTCTTATTGACGGTGAAACACAGAAATTGCTTCGGAACTAAATACAAAAGGCACAATGCCGACTTAAGTACAAGTAAACTGACTCTTCTTACTGGCTATGTTTGAACCATTCCTGTGACACTAGTTATAGATTCCGATGCTTCACTCCAGGTTTACTGTATCCCTCTGACCTTCTTATTGACGATGACACACAGAAATTGCATCGGAATTAAATACAAAAAGCACAATGACGACTTAAGTACAAGAAAACTGACTCTTCTTACTGACTATGTTTTGAACCATTCCTGTGACACTAGTTATAGACCCCGATGCTTCACTTCAGGTTTACTGTATCCCTCTGACTTTCTTATAGACGGTGTAACACAGAAATTGCATCGGAACTAAATACAAAAGGCACAATGCCGACCTAAGTACAAGTAAACTGACTCTTCTTACTGTCTATGTTTGAACCATTCCTGTGACACTAGTTATAGATTCCGATGCTTCACTTTAGGTTTACTGTATCCCTCTGACCTTCTTATTGACCATGACACACAGAAATTGCATCGGAATTAAATACAAAAGGCACAATGCCGACTTAAGTACAAATAAAGTGACCCTTCTTACTGTCTATATTTTGAACCATTCCTGTGACACTTGTTATAGATTCCGATACTTCACTTCAGGTTTACTGTATCCCTCTGACCTTCTTATTGACGATGAAACACAGAAATTGCATCGGCATTAAATACAAAAGGCACAATGCCGACTTAAGTACAAGGGAACCGACTCTTCTTACTGTCTGTGCTTTTGAACCATTCCTGTGACACTATTTATAGATTCCGATGCTTCACTTCAGGTTTACTGTATCCCTCTGACCTTCGTGTTGACGATGAAACACATAAATTGCATCAGAATTAAATACAAAAGGCACAATGCCAACTTAAGTACAAGATAACTGACGCTTCTTACTGTTTATGTTTTGAACCACTCCTGTGACACTAGTTATAGATTCCGATGCTTCACTTCAGGTTAACTGTATACCTCTGACCTTCCTATTGACGATGAAACACAGATATTGCATCGGAATTAAATACAAAAGACACAATGCCGAGTTAAGTACAAGTAAAGTGACTCTTCTTACTGTCTATGATTTGAACCATTTGTGTGACACTAGTTATAGATTCCGATGCTTCACTTCAGGTTTACTGTAACCCTCTGACCTTCTTATTGACGATGATACACAGAAATTGCATCGGAATTCAATACAAAATGCACAATGGCGACGTAAGTACAAGAAGACTGACTCTTGTTACTGTCTATGTTTTGAACCATTCCTGTGACAGTGGTTATAGATTCCGATGCTTCACTTCAGGTTCACTGTATCCCTCTGACCATCGTATAGACGATGAAACATAGAAATTGCATCGGAATTAAATACAGAAGGCACAATGCCGACTGAAGTACAAGTAAACTGACTCTTCTTACTGTCTATGTTTTGAAGCATTCCTGTGACACTAGCTATAGATTCCGATGCTTTACTTCAGGTTTACTGTATCCCTCTGACCTTCTTATTGACGATGACACACAGAAATTGCATCGGAATTAAATACAAAAGGCACAATGCCGACTTAAGTACAAGTAAACGGACTCTTCTTACTGTCTACATTTTGACCATTCCTGTGACACTTGTTATAGATTACGATGCTTCACTTCAGGTTTTCTGTATCCCTCTGACCTTCTTATTGACGATGAAACACAGAAATTGCAACGGAATTAAATACAAAAGGCACAATGCCGACTCAAGTACAAGGAAACCGACTCTTCTTACTGTCTGTGTTTTGAACCATTCCTGTGACTCTATTTATAGATTCCGATGCTTCACTTCAGGTTTACTGTATCCGTCGGACCTTCTTGTTGACGATGAAACACAGAAATTGCATCAGAATTAAATACAAAAGGCACAATGCCAAATTAAGTACAAGAAAACTGACGCTTCTTACTGTTTATGTTTTGAACCATTCCTGTGACACTAGTTATAGATTCCGATGCTTCACTTCAGGTTTACTGTATCCCTCTGACCTTCTTATTGACGATGAAACACAGAAATTGCATCGGAATACAAACAAAAGGCACAATGCCGACTTAAGTACAAGAAGACTGACTCTTCTTACTGTCTATGTTTTGAACCATTCCTGTGACACTAGTTATAGACCCCGATGCTTCACTTCAGGATTACTGTATTCCTCTGACTTTCTTATTGACGGTGAAACACAGAAATTGCATGGGAACTAAATACAAAAGGCACAGTGCCGACTTAATTATGAGAAAACTGACTCTTCTTACTGTCTATGCTATGAACCATTCCTGTGACACTAGTTATAGATTCCGATGCTTGACTTCAGGTTAACTGTATACCACTGACCTTCTTATTGACGATGAAACACAGATATTGCATCGGAATTAAATACAAAAGGCACAATGCCGACTTAATTACAAGTAAACCGACTCTTCTAACTGTCTATGATTTGAACCATTTGTGTGACACTAGTTATAGATTCCGATGCTTCACTTCAGGATTACTGTAACCCTCTGACCTTATTGACGATGATACACAGAAATTGCATCGGAATTGAATACAAAATGCACAATGCCGACTTAAGTACAAGAAGACTGGCTCTTCTTACTGTCTATGTTTAGAACCCTTCCTCTGAGACCGGTTTTAGATTCCGATGCTTCACTTCAGGTTTACTGTATCCCTTGTCCCTTCTTAATGACGACGAAACACCGAAATTGCATTGGGATTATATAGAAAAGGCACAATGCCGGCTTAAGTACAAGAAAATTGACTCTTCTTACTGTCTACGTTTTGAACCTTTCCTGTGACACTAGTTATAGATTCCGATGCTTCACTTCAGGTCTACTGTATCCCTCTGACCTTCTTATTGACAATGAAACACAGAAATTGCATCGGAGTAGAAACAAAAGGCACAATGCCGACTTAAGTACAAGATGAATGACTCTTCTTACTATCTATGTTTTGAACCATTCCTGTGACACTAGTTATAGATTCCCATGCTTCACTTCAGGTTTGCTGTATCACTCTGACCGACTTAATGACGATGAAAAACAGAAATTGCATCGGAATTAAATTCAAAAGGCACAATGCCGACTTAATTATAAGAAAATTGACTCTTCTTACTGTCTATGCTTTGAACCATTCCTGTGACACTAGTTATAGATTCCGATGCTTGACTTCAGGTTAACTGTATACCTCTGACCTTCTTATTGACGATGAAACACAGATATTGCATCGGAAGTAAATACAAAAGGCACAATGCCGACTTAATTACAAGTAAACCGACTCTTCTTACTGTCTATGATTTGAACCATTTGTGTGACACTAGTTATAGATTCCGATGCTTCACTTCAGGTTTACTGTAACCCTCTGACCTTATTGACGATGATACACAGAAATTGCATTGGAATTGAATACAAAATGCACAATGCCGACTTAAGTACAAGAAGACTGACTCTTCTTACTGTCTATGTTTTGAACCATTCCTGTGACAGTGGTTATAGATTCCGATGCTTCACTTCAGGTTCACTGTATCCCTCTGACCGTCGTATAGACGATGAAACACAGAAATTGCATCGGAATTAAATACAGAAGGCACAATGCCGACTGAAGTACTAGTAAACTGACTCTTCTTACTGTCTATGTTTTGAACCATTCCTGTGACACTAGCTATAGATTCCGATGCTTCACTTCAGGTTTACTGTATCCCTCTGACCATCTTATTGACGATGACACACAGAAATTGCATCGGAATTAAAGACAAAAGGCACAATGCCGACTTAAGTACAAGAAAACTGACTCTTCTTGCTATCTATGTTTTGAACCATTCCTGTGACACTAGTTATAGATTCCGATGCTTCACTTCAGGTTTACTGTATCCCTCTGACCTTCTTATTGACGATGAAACACAGAAATTGCTTCGGAATTAAATACAAAAGGCACAATGCCGACTTAAGTTCAAGAAGACTGACCCTTCTTACTGTCTATGTTTTGAACCATTCCTGTGACAGTGGTTATAGATTCCGATGCTTCACTTCAGGTGTACTGTATCCCTGTGACCTTCTTACTGACGATGAAACACAGAAATTGCGTCGGAATTAAATACAAAAGGCACAATGCCGACTTAAGTACAAGTAAACTGACTCTTCTTACTGCCTTTATTTTGAACCATTCCTGTGACACTTGTTATAGTTTCCGATGCTTCACTTCAGGTTTACTGTATCCCTCTGACCTTCTTATTGACGATGAAACACAGAAATTGCATCGGAATTGAATAGAAAAGGCACAATGCCGACTTAAGTACATGAAAACTGACTCTTCATGCTGTCTATGCTTTGAACCATTCCTGTGACACTAGCTATAGATTCCGATGCTTCACTTCAGGTTTACTGTATCCCTCTGACCATCGTATTGACGATGACACACAGAAATTGCATCGGAAATAAATACAAAAGGCACAATGCTGACTTAAGTACAAGAAAACTGACTCTTTTTACTGTCTATGTTTTGAACCATTCCTGAGACACTAGTTATAGACCCCGATGCTTCACTTCAGGTTTACTGTATCCCTCTGACTTTCTTATTGACGGTGAAACACAGAAATTGCATCGGAACTAAATACAAAAGGCACAATGCCGACTTTAGAACAAGTAAACTGACTCTTCTTACAGTCTATGTTTGAACCATTCCTGTGACACTAGTTATAGATTCCGATGCTTCACTTCAGGTTTACTTTATCCCTCTGACCTTCTTATTGACGATGACACACAGAAATTGCATCGGAATTAAATACAATAGGCACAATGCCGACTTAAGTACAAGTAAACTGACTCTTCTTACTGTCAATACTTTGAACCATTCCTGGGACATTTGTTATGTATTCCGTTGCTTCACTTCAGGTTTACTGTATCCCTCTGACCTTCTTATTGACGATGAATTACAGAAATTGCTTCGGAATTAAATGCAAAAGGCACAATGCCGACTTAAGCACAAGGAAACCGACTCTTCTTACTGTCTGTGTTTTGAACCATTCCTGTGACACTATTTATAGATTCCGATTCTTCACTTCAGGTTTACTGTATCCCTCTGACCTTCTTATTGACGATGAAACACAGAAATTGCATAAGAATTAAATACAAAAGGCACAATGCCAACTTAAGTACAAGAAAACTGACGCTTCTTACTGTTTATATTTTGAACCACTCCTGTGACACTAGTTATAGATTCCGATGCTTCACTTCAGCTTTACTGTATCCCTGTGACCTTCTTCCTGACGATGAAGCACAGAAATTGCATCGGAATTAAATACAAAAGGCACAATGCCGAGTTAAGTACAAGTAAACTGACTCTTCTTACTGTCTATGATTTGAACCATTTGTGTGACACTAGTTATAGATTCCGATGCTTCACTTCAGGTTTACTGTAACCCTCTGACCTTCTTATTGACGATGATACACAGAAATTGCATCGGAATTGAATACAAAATGCACAGTGCCGACGTAAGTACAAGAAGACTGACTCTTGTTACTGTCTATGTTTTGAACCATTCCTGTGACAGTGGTTATAGATTCCGATGCTTCACTTCAGGTTCACTGTATCCCTCTGACCGTCGTATAGACGAAGAAACACAGAAATTGCATCGGAATTAAATACAGAAGGCACAATGCCGACTGAAGTACAAGTAAACTGACTCTTCTTACTGTCTATGATTTGAACCATTCCTGTGACACTAGCTATAGATTCCGATGCTTCACTTCAGGTTTACTGTATCCCTCTGACCTTCTTATTGACGATGACACACAGAAATTGCATCGGAATTAAATACAAAAGGCACAATGCCGACTTAAGTACAAGTAAACTGACTCTTCTTACTGTCTATATTTTGACCATTCCTGTGACACTTGTTATAGATTCCGATGCTTCACTTCAGGTTTTCTGTATCCCTCTGACCTTCTTATTGACGATGAAACACAGAAATTGCAACGGAATTAAATACAAAAGGCACAATGCCGACTTAAGTACAAGGAAACCGACTCTTCTTACTGTCTGTGTTTTGAACCATTCCTGTGACTCTATTTATAGATTCCGATGCTTCACTTCAGGTTTACTGTATCCGTCTGACCTTCTTGTTGACGATGAAACACAGAAATTGCATCAGAATTAAATACAAAAGGCACAATGCCAACTTAAGTACAAGGAAACTGACGCTTCTTACTGTTTATGTTTTGAACCATTCCTGCGACACTAGTTATAGATTCCGATGCTTCACTTCAGGTTTACTGTATCCCTCTGACCTTCTCATTGACGATGAAACACAGAAATTGCATCGGAATACAAACAAAAGGCACAATGCCGACTTAAGTACAAGAAAACTAACTCTTCTTACTGTCTATGTTTTGAACCATTCCTGTGACACTAGTTATAGATTCCGATGCTTCACTTCAGGTTTACTGTATCCCTCTGACCTTCTTATTGACGATGAAACACAGAAATTGCATCGGAATACAAACAAAAGGCACAATGCCGACTTAAGTACAGGAAGACTGACTCTTCTTACTGTCTATGTTTTGAACCATTCCTGTGACACTAGTTATAGACTCCGATGCTTCAATTCAGGATTACTGCATCCCTCTGACTTTCTTGTAGACGGTGAAACACAAAAATTGCATCGGAACCAAATACAAAAGGCACAATGCCGACTTAAGTACAAGTAAACTGACTCTTCTTACTGTCTATGTTTGAAGCATTCCTGTGACACTAGTTACAGATTCCGATGCTTCACTTCGGGTTTACTGTATCCCTCTGACCTTCTTATTGACGATGACACACAGAAATTGCATCGGAATTAAATACAGAAGGCACAATGGCGACTGAAGTACAAGTAAACTGACTCTTCTTACTATCTATGTTTTGAACCATTCCTGTGACACTAGTTATAGATTCCGATGCTTCTCTTCAGGTTTACTGTATCCCTCTGACCTTCTTATTGACGATGACACACAAAAATTGCATCGGAATTAAATACAAATGGCACAATGCCGACATAAGTACAAGAAAACTGACTCTTCTTACTGTCTATGTTTTGAACCATTCCTGTGACACTAGTTATAGACCCCGATGCTTCACTTCAGGTTTACTGTATCCCTCTGACTTTCTTATTGACGGTGAAACACAGAAATTGCATCGGAACTAAATACAAAAGGCACAATGCCAACTTAAGTACAAGTAAACTGACTCTTCTTACTGTCTATGTTTGAACCATTCCTGTGACACTAGTTATAGATTCCGATGCTTCACTTCAGGTTTAGTGTATCCCTCTGACCTTCTTATTGACGATGAAACACAGAAATTGCATCAGAATTAAATACAAAAGGCACAATGAAAACTTAAGTACAAGAAAACTGACGCTTCTTACTGTTTATGTTTTGAACCACTCCTGTGACACTAGTTATAGATTCCGATGCTTCACTTCAGGTTTACTGTATACCTGTGACCTTCTTACTGACGATGAAACACAGAAATTGCATCGGAATTAAATACAAAAGGCACAATGCCGACTTAAGTACAAGAAAACTGACTCTTCTTAATGTCTATGTTTTGAACCATTCCTGTGACACTAGTTATAGATTCCGATGCTTCACTTCAGGTTTACTGTATCCCTCTGACCTTCTTATTGACGATGAAACACAGATATTGCATCGGAATTAAATACAAAAGGCACAATGAAGACTTAAGTACAAGAAAACTGTCTCTTCTTACTGTCTATGTTTTGAACCATTCCTGTGACACCAGTTATAGACCCCGATGCTTCACTTCAGGTTTACTGTATCCCTCTGACTTTCTTATTGACGGTGAAACGCAGAAATTGCATCGGAATTAAATACAAAAGGCACAATGCCGACTTAAGTACAAGGGAACCGACTCTTCTTACTGTCTGTGCATTTGAACCATTCCTGTGACACTTGTTATAGATTCCGAAGCTTCACTTCAGGTTTACTGTATCCCTCTGACCTTCTTATTGACGATGAAACACAGAAATAGCATCGGAATACAAACAAAAGGCACAATGCCGACTTAAGTATAAGAAGACTGACTCTTCTTACTGTCTATGCTTTGTACCATTCCTGTGACACTAGTTATAGACCCCGATGCTTCACTTCAGGTTTACTGTATCCCTCTGACTTTCTTATTGACGGTGAAACACAGAAATTGCATCGGAACTAAATACAAAAGGCAGAATGCCGACTTTAGTACAAGTAAACTGACTCTTGTTACTGTCTATGTTTGAACCATTCCTGTGACACTAGTTATAGATTCCGATGCTTCACTTCAGGTTTACTGTATCCCTCTGACCTTCTTATTGACGATGACACACAGAAATTGCATCGGAATGAAATACAAAAGGCACAATGCCGACTTAAGTACATGTAAACTGACTCTTCTTACTGTCTATATTTTGAACCATTCCTGTGACACTTGTTATAGATTCCGATGCTTCACTTCAGCGTTACTGTATCCCTCTGACCTTCTTATTGACGATGAAACACAGAAATTGCATCGGAATAAAATACAAAAGGCACAATGCCGACTTAAGTACATGGAAACCGACTCTTCTTACTGTCTGTGTTTTGAACCATTCCTGTGACACTATGTATAGATCCCGATGCTTCACTTCAGGTTTACTGTATCCCTCTGACCCTCTTATTGACGATGAAACACATAAATTGCATCAGAATTAAATACAAAAGGCACAATGCCAACTTAAGTACAAGATAACTGACGCTTCTTATTGTTTATGTTTTGAACAACTCCTGTGACACTAGTTATAGATTCCGATGCTTCACTTCAGGTTAACTGTATACCTCTGACCTTCTTATTGACGATGAAACACAGATATTGCATCGGAATTAAATACAAAAGGCACAATGCCGAGTTAAGTACAAGTAAACTGACTCTTCTTACTGTCTATGATTTGAACCATTTGTGTGACACTAGTTATAGATTCCGATGTTTCACTTCAGGTTTACTGTAACCCTCTGACCTTCTTATTGACGATGATACACAGAAATTGCATCGGAATTGAATACAAAATGCACAATGCCGACTTAAGTACAAGAAGACTGACTCTTCATAGTGTCTATGTTTTGAACCCTTCCTGTGACAGTGGTTATAGATTCCGATGCTTCACTTCAGGTTCACTGTATCCCTCTGACCGTCGTATAGACGATGAAACACGGAAATTGCATCAGAATTAAATACAAAAGGCACAATACCAACTTAAGTACAAGAAAACTGATGCTTCTTACTGTTTATGTTTTGAACCACTCCTGTGACACTAATAATAGATTCCGATGCTTCACTTCATGTTTACGGTATACCTGTGACCTTCTTACTGACGATGAAACACAGAAATTGCATCGGAATTAAATACAAAAGGCACAATCCCGACTTAAGTACAAGAAAACTGACTCTTCTTACTGTCAATGTTTTGAACCATTCCTGTGACACTAGTTATAGATTCCGATGCTTCACTCCAGGTTTACTGTATCCCTCTGACCTTCTTATTGACGATGAAACACAGAAATTGCATCGGCATTAAATACAAAAGGCACAATGCCGACTTAAGTACAAGGGAACCGACTCTTCTTACTGTCTGTGCTTTTGAACCATTCCTGTGACACTATTTATAGATTCCGATGCTTCACTTCAGGTTTACTGTATCCCTCTGACCTTCTTATTGACGATGAAACACATAAATTGCATCAGAATTAAATACAAAAGGCACAATGCCAACTTAAGTACAAGATAACTGACGCTTCTTATTGTTTATGTTTTGAACCACTTCTGTGACACTAGTTATAGATTCCGATGCTTCACTTCAGGTTAACTGTATACCTCTGACCTTCCTTTTGACGATGAAACACAGATATTGCATCGGAATTAAATACAAAAGACACAATGCCGAGTTAAGTACAAGTAAACTGACTCTTCTCACTGTCTATGATTTGAACCATTTGTGTGACACTAGTTATAGATTCCGATGCTTCACTTCAGGTTTACTGTAACCCTCTGACCTTCTTATTGACGATGATACACAGAAATTGCATCGGAATTGAATACAAAATGCACAATGCCGACGTAAGTACAAGAAGACTGACTCTTGTTACTGTCTATGTTTTGAACCATTCCCGTGACAGTGGTTATAGATTCCGATGCTTCACTTCAGGTTCACTGTATCCCTCTGACCGTCTTATAGACGATGAAACACAGAAATTGCATCGGAATTAAATACAGAAGGCACAATGCCGACTGAAGTACAAGTAAACTGACTCTTCTTACTGTCTACGTTTTGAACCATTCCTGTGACACTAGCTATAGATTCCGATGCTTCACTTCAGGTTTACTGTATCCCTCGGACCTTCTTATTGACGATGACACACAGAAATTGCATCGGAATTAAATACAAAAGGCACAATGCCGACTTAAGTACAAGTAAACTGACTCTTCTTACTGTCTATATTTTGACCATTCCTGTGACACTTGTTATAGATTCCGATGCTTCAATTCAGGTTTTCTGTATCCCTCTGACCTTCTTATTGACGATGAAACACAGAAATTGCAACGGAATTAAATACAAAATTCACAATGCCGACTTAAGTACAAGGAAACCGACTCTTCTTACTGTCTGTGCTTTGAACCATTCCTGTGACTCTATTTATAGATTCCGATGCTTCACTTCAGGTTTACTGTATCCGTCTGACCTTCTTGTTGAGAATGAAACACAGAAATTGCATCAGAATTAAATACAAAAGGCACAATGCCAACTTAAGTACAAGAAAACTGACGCTTCTTACTGTTTATGTTTGAACCATTCCTGTGACACTAGTTATAGATTCCGATGCTTCACTTCAGGTTTACTGTATCCCTCTGACCTTCTTATTGACGATGAAACACAGAAATTGCATCGGAATACAAACAAAAGGCACAATGCCGACTTAAGTACAAGAAGACTGACTCTTCTTACTGTCTATGTTTTGAACCATTCCTGTGACACTAGTTATAGACCCCGATGCTTCACTTCAGGATTACTGTATTCCTCTGACTTTCTTATTGACGGTGAAACACAGAAATTGCATGGGAACTAAATACAAAAGGCACAGTGCCGGCTTAAGTACATGAAAACTGACTCTTCATACTGTCTATGTTTTGAACCATTCCTGTGAGACTAGTTACAGATTCGGATGCATCACTTCAGGTTTACTGGATCCCTCTCAGCTTCTTATTGACGATGAAACACAGATATTGCATCGGAATTAAATACAAAAGGCACAATGCCGACTCAAGTACAAGAACACTGGTTCTTCTTACTGTCTATGTTTTGAACCTTTCCTCTGAGACCGGTTTTAGATTCCGATGCTTCACTTCAGGTTTACTGTATCCCTTGGCCCTTCTTATTGACGACGAAACACAGAAATTGCATTGGGATTATATAGAAAAGGCACAATGCCGACTTAAGTACAAGAAAATTGACTCTTCTTACTGTCTAAGTTTTGAACCATTCCTGTGACACTAGTTATAGATTCCGATGCTTCACTTCAGGTTTGCTGTATCACTCTGACCGTCTTAATGACGATGAAACACAGAAATTGCATCGGAATTAAATTCAAAAGGCACAATGCCGACTTAATTATGAAAAAACTGACTCTTATTACTGTCTATGCTTTGAACCATTCCTGTGACACTAGTTATAGATTCCGATGCTTCACTTCAGGTTAACTGTATACCTCTGACCTTCTTATTGACGATGAAACACAGATATTGCATTGGAATTAAATACAAAAGGCACAATGCCGACTTAAGTACAAGTAAACTGACTCTTCTTACTGTCTACGATTTGAACCATTTGTGCGACACTAGTTATAGATTCCGATGCTTCACTTCAGGTTTACTGTAACCCTCTGACCTTATTGACGATGATACACAGAAATTGCATCGGAATTGAATACAAAATGCACAATGCCGACTTCAGTACAAGAAGACTGACTCTTCTTACTGTCTATGTTTTGAACCATTCCTGTGACAGTGGTTATAGATTCCGATGCTTCACTTCAGGTGTACTGTATCCCTGTGACCTTCTTACTGACGATGAAACACAGAAATTGCATCGGAATTAAATGAAAAGGCACAATGCCGACTTAAGTACAAGAAAACTGACTCTTCTTACTATCTATGCTTTGAACCATTCCTGTGACACTAGTTACAGATTCCGATGCTTGACTTCAGGTTAACTGTATACCTCTGACCTACTTATTGACGATGAATCACAGATATTGCATCGGAATTAAATACAAAAGGCACAATGCCGACTTAATTACAAGTAAACCGACTCTTCTTACTGTCTATGATTTTAACCATTTGTGTGACACTAGTTATAGATTCCGATGCTTCACTTCAGGTTTACTGTAACCCTCTGACCTTATTGACGATGACACACAGAAATTGCATCGGAATTAAATACAAAAAGCACAATGACGACTTAAGTACAAGAAAACTGACGCTTCTTACTGACTATGTTTTGAACCATTCCTGTGACACTAGTTATAGACCCCGATGCTTCACTTCAGGATTACTGTATCCCTCTGACTTTCTTATTGACGGTGAAACACAGAAATTGCTTCGGAACTAAGTACAAAAGGCACAATGCCGACTTAAGTAGAAGTAAACTAACTCTTCTTACTGGCTATGTTTGAACCATTCCTGTGACACTAGTTATAGATTCCGATGCTTCACTCCAGGTTTACTGTATCCCTCTGACCTTCTTATAGACGGTGAAACACAGAAATTGCATCGGAACTAAATACAAAAGGCACAATGCCGACCTAAGTACAAGTAAACTGACTCTTCTTACTGTCTATGTTTGAACCATTCCTGTGACACTAGTTATAGATTCCGATGCTTCACTTTAGGTTTACTGTATCCCTCTGACCTTCTTATTGACCATGACACACAGAAATTGCATCGGAATTAAATACAAAAGGCACAATGCCGACTTAAGTACAAATAAAGTGACCCTTCTTACTGTCTATATTTTGAACCATTCCTGTGACACTTGTTATAGATTCCGATAAATCACTTCAGGTTTACTGTATCCCTCTGACCTTCTTATTGACGATGAAACACAGAATTTGCATCGGCATTAAATACAAAAGGCACAATGCCGACTTAAGTACAAGGGAACCGACTCTTCTTACTGTCTGTGCATTTGAACCATTCCTGTGACACTATTTATAGATTCCGATGCTTCACTTCAGGTTTACTGTATCCCTCTGACCTTCTTATTGACGATGAAACACATAAATTGCATCAGAATTAAATACAAAAGGCACAATGCCAACTTAAGCACAAGATAACTGACGCTTCTTATTGTTTATGCTTTGAACCACTCCTGTGACACTAGTTATAGATTCCGATGCTTCACTTCAGGTTAACTGTATACCTCTGACCTTCCTATTGACCATGAAACACAGATATTGCATCGGAATTAAATACAAGAGACACAATGCCGAGTTAAGTACAAGTAAACTGACTCTTCTCACTGTCTAAGATTTGAACCATTTGTGTGACACTAGTTATAGATTCCGATGCTTCACTTCAGGTTTACTGTAACCCTCTGACCTTCTTATTGACGATGATACACAGAAATTGCATCGGAATTGAATACAAAATGCACAATGCCGACGTAAGTACAAGAAGACTGACTCTTGTTACTGTCTATGTTTTGAACCATTCCTGTGACAGTGGTTATAGATTCCGATGCTTCACTTCAGGTTTACTGTATCCCTCTGACCTTCTTATTGACGATGACACACAGAAATTGCATCGGAATGAAATACAAAAGGCACAATGCCGACTTAAGTACAAGTAAACTGAGTCTTCTTACTGTCTACATTTTGACCATTCCTGTGACACTTGTTATAGATTCCGATGCTTCACTTCAGGTTTTCTGTATCCCTCTGACCTTCTTATTGACGATGAAACACAGAAATTGCAACGGAATTAAATACAAAAGGCACAATGCCGACTTAAGTACAAGGAAACCGACTCTTCTTACTGTCTGTGTTTTGAACCATTCCTGTGACTCTATTTATAGATTCCGATGCTTCACTTCAGGTTTACTGTATCCGTCTGACCTTCTTGTTGACGATGAAACACATAAATTGCATCAGAATTAAATACAAAAGGCACAATGCCAACTTAAGTACAAGAAAACTGACGCTTCTTACTGTTTATGTTTTGAACCATTCCTGTGACACTAGTTATAGATTTCGATGCTTCACTTCAGGTTTACTGTATCCCTCTGACGTTCTTATTGACGATGAAACACAGAAATTGCATCGGAATACAAACAAAAGGCACAATGCCGACTTAAGTACAAGAAGACTGACTCTTCTTACTGTCTATGTTTTGAACCATTCCTGTGACACTAGTTATAGACCCCGATGCTTCACTTCAGGATTACTGTATTCCTCTGACTTTCTTATTGACGGTGAAACGCAGAAATTGCATTGGGATTATATAGAAAAGGCACAATGCCGACTTAAGTACAAGAAAATTGACTCTTCTTACTGTCTAAGCTTTGAACCATTCCTGTGACACTAGTTATAGATTCCGATGCTTCACTTCAGGTTTGCTGTATCACTCTGACCGTCTTAATGACGATGAAACACAGAAATTGCATCGGAATTAAATTCAAAAGGCACAATGCCGACTTAATTATGAGAAAACTGACTCTTATTACTGTCTATGCTTTGAACCATTCCTGTGACACTAGATATAGATTCCGATGCTTCACTTCAGGTTAACTGCATACCTCTGACCTTCTTATTGACGATGAAACGCAGATATTGCATTGGAATTAAATACAAAAGGCACAATGCCGAATTAAGTACAAGTAAACTGACTCTTCTTACTGTCTACGATTTGAACCATTTGTGTGACACTAGTTATAGATTCCGATGCTTCACTTCAGGTTTACTGTAACCCTCTGACCTTATTGACGATGATACACAGAAATTGCATCGGAAATGAATACAAAATGCACAATGCCGACTTAAGTACAAGCAGACTGACTCTTCTTACTGTCTATGTTTTGAACCATTCCTGTGACAGTGGTTATAGATTCCGATGCTTCACTTCAGGTGTACTGTATCCCTGTGACCTTCTTACTGACGATGAAACACAGAAATTGCATCGGAATTAAATGAAAAAGGCACAATGCCGACTTAAGTACAAGAAAACTGACTCTTCATACTATCTATGTTTTGAACCATTCCTGTGACACTAGTTATAGATTCCGATGCTTCACTTCAGGTTTACTGTATCCCTTGCCCCTTCTTATTGACGACGAAACACAGAAATTGCATCGGAATTAAATACAGAAGGCACAATGCCGACTGAAGTACAATTAAACTGACTCTTCTTACTGTCTATGTTTTGAACCATTCCTGTGACACTAGCTATAGATTCCGATGCTTCACTTCAGGTTTACTGTATCCCTCTGACCATCTTATTGACGATGACGCACAGAAATTGCATCGGAATTATATACAAAAGGCACAATGCTGACTTAAGTACAAGGAAACTGACACTTTTTACTGTCTATGTTTTGAACCATTCCTGTGACACTAGTTATTGACCCCGATGCTTCACTTCAGGTTTACTGTATCCCTCTGACTTTCTTATTGACGGTGAAACACAGAAATTGCATCGGAACTAAATACAAAAGGCACAATGCCGACTTTAGAACAAGTAAACTGACTCTTCTTACTGTCTATGTTTCAACCATTCCTGTGACACTAGTTATAAATTCCGATGCTTCACTTCAGGTTTACTGTATCCCTCTGACCTTCTTATTGACGATGACACACAGAAATTGCATCGGAATACTAACAAAAGGCACAATGCCGACTTAAGTACAAGAAGACTGACTCTTCTTACTGTCTATGTTTTGAACCATTTCTGTGACACTAGTTATAGACCCCGATGCTTCACTTCTGGTTTACTGTATCCCTCTGACTTTCTTATTGACGGTGAAACACAGAAATTGAATCGGAACTAAAAACAGAAGGCACAATGCCGACTTAAGTACAAGTAAACTGTCTCTTCTTACTGTCTATATTTTGAACCATTCCTGTGACACTTGTTATAGTTTCCGATGCTTCACTTCAGGTTTACTGTATCCCTCTGACCTTCTTATTGACGATGAAACACAGATATTGTATCGGAATTGAATAGAAAAGGCTCAATGCCGACTTAAGTACATGAAATCTGACTCTTCATACTGTCTATGTTTTGAACCATTCCTGTGAGACTAGTTATAGATTCCGATGCATCACTTCAGGTTTACTGTATCCCTCTCAGCTTCTTATTGACGATGTAACACAGAAATTGCATCGGAATTAAATACAAAAGGCACAATGCCGACTCAAGTACAAGAAGACTGGCTCTTACTGTCTATGTTTAGAACCCTTCCTCTGAGACCGGTTTTAGATTCCGATGCTTCACTTCAGGTTTACTGTATCCCTTGCCCCTTCTTATTGACGACGAAACACAGAAATTGCATCGGAATTAAATACAAAAGGCACAATGCCGACTGAAGTACAAGAAAACTGACTCTTCTTACTATCTATGTTTTGAACCACTCCTGTGACACTAGTTATAGATTCCCATGCTTCACTTCAGGTTTGCTGTATCACTCTGACCGACTTAATGACGATGAAAAACAGAAATTGCATCGGAATTAAATTCAAAAGGCACAATGCCGACTTAATTATAAGAAAATTGACTCTTCTTACTGTCTATGCTTTGAACCATTCCTGTGACACTAGTTATAGATTCCGATGCTTGACTTCAGGTTACCTGTACACCTCTGACCTTCTTATTGACGATGAAACACAGATATTGCATCGGAAGTAAATACAAAAGGCACAATGCCGACTTAAGTACAAGGGAACCGACTCTTCTTACTGTCTGTGCATTTGAACCATTCCTGTGACACTATTTATAGATTCCGATGCTTCACTTCAGGTTTACTGTATCCCTCTGACCTTCTTATTGACGATGAAACACATAAATTGCATCAGAATTAAATACAAAAGGCACAATGCCAACTTAAGCACAAGATAACTGACGCTTCTTATTGTTTATGCTTTGAACCACTCCTGTGACACTAGTTATAGATTCCGATGCTTCACTTCAGGTTAACTGTATACCTCTGACCTTCCTATTGACCATGAAACACAGATATTGCATCGGAATTAAATACAAGAGACACAATGCCGAGTTAAGTACAAGTAAACTGACTCTTCTCACTGTCTAAGATTTGAACCATTTGTGTGACACTAGTTATAGATTCCGATGCTTCACTTCAGGTTTACTGTAACCCTCTGACCTTCTTATTGACGATGATACACAGAAATTGCATCGGAATTGAATACAAAATGCACAATGCCGACGTAAGTACAAGAAGACTGACTCTTGTTACTGTCTATGTTTTGAACCATTCCTGTGACAGTGGTTATAGATTCCGATGCTTCACTTCAGGTTTACTGTATCCCTCTGACCTTCTTATTGACGATGACACACAGAAATTGCATCGGAATGAAATACAAAAGGCACAATGCCGACTTAAGTACAAGTAAACTGAGTCTTCTTACTGTCTACATTTTGACCATTCCTGTGACACTTGTTATAGATTCCGATGCTTCACTTCAGGTTTTCTGTATCCCTCTGACCTTCTTATTGACGATGAAACACAGAAATTGCAACGGAATTAAATACAAAAGGCACAATGCCGACTTAAGTACAAGGAAACCGACTCTTCTTACTGTCTGTGTTTTGAACCATTCCTGTGACTCTATTTATAGATTCCGATGCTTCACTTCAGGTTTACTGTATCCGTCTGACCTTCTTGTTGACGATGAAACACATAAATTGCATCAGAATTAAATACAAAAGGCACAATGCCAACTTAAGTACAAGAAAACTGACGCTTCTTACTGTTTATGTTTTGAACCATTCCTGTGACACTAGTTATAGATTTCGATGCTTCACTTCAGGTTTACTGTATCCCTCTGACGTTCTTATTGACGATGAAACACAGAAATTGCATCGGAATACAAACAAAAGGCACAATGCCGACTTAAGTACAAGAAGACTGACTCTTCTTACTGTCTATGTTTTGAACCATTCCTGTGACACTAGTTATAGACCCCGATGCTTCACTTCAGGATTACTGTATTCCTCTGACTTTCTTATTGACGGTGAAACGCAGAAATTGCATTGGGATTATATAGAAAAGGCACAATGCCGACTTAAGTACAAGAAAATTGACTCTTCTTACTGTCTAAGCTTTGAACCATTCCTGTGACACTAGTTATAGATTCCGATGCTTCACTTCAGGTTTGCTGTATCACTCTGACCGTCTTAATGACGATGAAACACAGAAATTGCATCGGAATTAAATTCAAAAGGCACAATGCCGACTTAATTATGAGAAAACTGACTCTTATTACTGTCTATGCTTTGAACCATTCCTGTGACACTAGATATAGATTCCGATGCTTCACTTCAGGTTAACTGCATACCTCTGACCTTCTTATTGACGATGAAACGCAGATATTGCATTGGAATTAAATACAAAAGGCACAATGCCGAATTAAGTACAAGTAAACTGACTCTTCTTACTGTCTACGATTTGAACCATTTGTGTGACACTAGTTATAGATTCCGATGCTTCACTTCAGGTTTACTGTAACCCTCTGACCTTATTGACGATGATACACAGAAATTGCATCGGAAATGAATACAAAATGCACAATGCCGACTTAAGTACAAGCAGACTGACTCTTCTTACTGTCTATGTTTTGAACCATTCCTGTGACAGTGGTTATAGATTCCGATGCTTCACTTCAGGTGTACTGTATCCCTGTGACCTTCTTACTGACGATGAAACACAGAAATTGCATCGGAATTAAATGAAAAAGGCACAATGCCGACTTAAGTACAAGAAAACTGACTCTTCATACTATCTATGTTTTGAACCATTCCTGTGACACTAGTTATAGATTCCGATGCTTCACTTCAGGTTTACTGTATCCCTTGCCCCTTCTTATTGACGACGAAACACAGAAATTGCATCGGAATTAAATACAGAAGGCACAATGCCGACTGAAGTACAATTAAACTGACTCTTCTTACTGTCTATGTTTTGAACCATTCCTGTGACACTAGCTATAGATTCCGATGCTTCACTTCAGGTTTACTGTATCCCTCTGACCATCTTATTGACGATGACGCACAGAAATTGCATCGGAATTATATACAAAAGGCACAATGCTGACTTAAGTACAAGGAAACTGACACTTTTTACTGTCTATGTTTTGAACCATTCCTGTGACACTAGTTATTGACCCCGATGCTTCACTTCAGGTTTACTGTATCCCTCTGACTTTCTTATTGACGGTGAAACACAGAAATTGCATCGGAACTAAATACAAAAGGCACAATGCCGACTTTAGAACAAGTAAACTGACTCTTCTTACTGTCTATGTTTCAACCATTCCTGTGACACTAGTTATAAATTCCGATGCTTCACTTCAGGTTTACTGTATCCCTCTGACCTTCTTATTGACGATGACACACAGAAATTGCATCGGAATACTAACAAAAGGCACAATGCCGACTTAAGTACAAGAAGACTGACTCTTCTTACTGTCTATGTTTTGAACCATTTCTGTGACACTAGTTATAGACCCCGATGCTTCACTTCTGGTTTACTGTATCCCTCTGACTTTCTTATTGACGGTGAAACACAGAAATTGAATCGGAACTAAAAACAGAAGGCACAATGCCGACTTAAGTACAAGTAAACTGTCTCTTCTTACTGTCTATATTTTGAACCATTCCTGTGACACTTGTTATAGTTTCCGATGCTTCACTTCAGGTTTACTGTATCCCTCTGACCTTCTTATTGACGATGAAACACAGATATTGCATCGGAATTGAATAGAAAAGGCTCAATGCCGACTTAAGTACATGAAATCTGACTCTTCATACTGTCTATGTTTTGAACCATTCCTGTGAGACTAGTTATAGATTCCGATGCATCACTTCAGGTTTACTGTATCCCTCTCAGCTTCTTATTGACGATGTAACACAGAAATTGCATCGGAATTAAATACAAAAGGCACAATGCCGACTCAAGTACAAGAAGACTGGCTCTTACTGTCTATGTTTAGAACCCTTCCTCTGAGACCGGTTTTAGATTCCGATGCTTCACTTCAGGTTTACTGTATCCCTTGCCCCTTCTTATTGACGACGAAACACAGAAATTGCATCGGAATTAAATACAAAAGGCACAATGCCGACTGAAGTACAAGAAAACTGACTCTTCTTACTATCTATGTTTTGAACCACTCCTGTGACACTAGTTATAGATTCCCATGCTTCACTTCAGGTTTGCTGTATCACTCTGACCGACTTAATGACGATGAAAAACAGAAATTGCATCGGAATTAAATTCAAAAGGCACAATGCCGACTTAATTATAAGAAAATTGACTCTTCTTACTGTCTATGCTTTGAACCATTCCTGTGACACTAGTTATAGATTCCGATGCTTGACTTCAGGTTACCTGTACACCTCTGACCTTCTTATTGACGATGAAACACAGATATTGCATCGGAAGTAAATACAAAAGGCACAATGCCGACTTAATTACAATGTAAACTGACTCTTCTTACTGTCTATGATTTGAACCATTTGTGTGACACTAGTTATAGATTCCGATGCTTCACTTCAGGTTTACTGTATCCCTCTGACCATCTTATTGACGATGACACACAGAAATTGCATCGGAATTAAAGACAAAAGGCACAATGCCGACTTAAGTACAAGAAAACTGACTCTTCTTACTATCTATGTTTTGAACCATTCCTGTGACACTAGTTATAGATTCCGATGCTTCACTTCAGGTTTACTGTATCCCTCTGACCTTCTTATTGACGATGAAACACAGAAATTGCTTCGGAATTAAATACAAAAGGCACAATGCCGACTTAAGTACAAGAATACTGACTCTTCTTACTGTCTATGTTTTGAACCATTCCTGTGACAGTGGTTATAGATTTCGATGCTTCACTTCAGGTGTACTGTATCCCTGTGACCTTCTTACTGACGATGAAACACAGAAATTGCATCGGAATTAAATACAAAAGGCACAATGCCGACTTAAGTACAAGAAAACTGACCCTTCTTACTATCTATGTTTTGAACCATTCCTGTGACACTAGTTATAGATTCCGATGCTTCACTTCAGGTTTACTGTATCCCTCTGACCTTCTTATTGACGATGAAACACAGAAATTGCATCGGAATACTAACAAAAGGCACAATGCCGACATAAGTACAAGAAGACTGACTCTTCTTACTGTCTATGTTTTGAACCATTCCTGTGACACTAGTTATAGACCCCGATGCTTCACTTCTGGTTTACTGTATCCCTCTGACTTTCTTATTGACGGTGAAAAACAGATATTGAATCGGAACTAAATACAGAAGGCACAATGCCGACTTAAGTACAAGTAAACTGACTCTTCTTACTGTCTTTATTTTGAACCATTCCTGTGACACTTGTTATAGTTTCCGATGCTTCACTTCAGGTTTACTGTATCCCTCTGACCTTCTTATTGACGATGAAACACAGAAATTGCATCGGAATTGAATAGAAAAGGCACAATGCCGACTTAAGTACATGAAAACTGACTCTTCATACTGTCTATGTTTTGAACCATTCCTGTGAGACTAGTTATAGATTCCGATGCATCACTTCAGGTTTACTGTATCCCTCTCAGCTTCTTATTAACGATGAAACACAGAAATTGCATCGGAATTAAATACAAAAGGCACAATGCCGACTCAAGTACAAGAAGACTGGCTCTTCTTACTGTCTATGTTTAGAACCCTTCCTCTGAGACCGATTTTAGATTCCGATGCTTCACTTCAGGTTTACTGTATCCCTTGTCCCTTCTTAATGACGACGAAACACCGAAATTGCATTGGGATTATATAGAAAAGGCACAATGCCGGCTTAAGCACAAGAAAATTGACTCTTCTTACTGTCTACGTTTTGAACCTTTCCTGTGACACTAGTTATAGATTCCGATGCTTCACTTCAGGTCTACTGTATCCCTCTGACCTTCTTATTGACAATGAAACACAGAAATTGCATCGGAGTACAAACAAAAGGCACAATGCCGACTTAACTACATGAAGAATGACTCTTCTTACTGTCTATGATTTGAAACATTCCTGTGACAGTGGTTATAGATTCCGATGCTTCACTTCAGGTTCACTGTATCCCTCTGACCGTCGTATAGACGATGAAACACAGAAATTGCATCGGAATTAAATACAGAAGGCACAATGCAGACTGAAGTACAAGTAAACTGACTCTTCTTACTGTCTATGTTTTGAACCATTCCTGTGACACTAGCTATAGATTCCGATGCTTCACTTCAGGTTTACTGTATCCCTCTGACCATCTTATTGACGATGACACACAGAAATTCCATCGGAATTAAATACAAAAGGCACATTGCTAACTTAAGTACAAGAAAACTGACTCTTTTTACTGTCTATGCTTTGAACCATTCCTGTGACACTAGTTATAGACCCCGATGCTTCACTTCAGGTTTACTGTATCCCTCTGACTTTCTTATTGACGGTGAAACACAGAAATTGCATCGGAACTAAATACAAAAGGCACAATGCCGACTTTAGAACAAGTAAACTGACTCTTCTTACTGTCTATGTTTGAACCATTCCTGTGACACTAGTTATAGATTCCGATGCTTCACTTCAGGTTTACTTTATCCCTATGACCTTCTTATTGACGATGACACACAGAAATTGCATCGGAATTAAATACAATAGGCACAATGCCGACTTAAGTACAAGTAAACTGACTCTTCTTACTGTCAATATTTTGAACCATTCCTGGGACACTTGTTATGTATACCGTTGCTTCACTTCAGGTTTACTGTATCCCTCTGACCTTCTTATTGACGATGAATTACAGAAATTGCTTCGGAATTAAATACAAAAGGCACAATGCCGACTTAAGCACAAAGAAACCGACTCTTCTTACTGTCTGTGTTTTGAACCATTCCTGTGACACTATTTATAGATTCCGATTCTTCACTTCAGGTTTACTGTATCCCTCTGACCTTCTTATTGACGATGAAACACAGAAATTGCATAAGAATTAAATACAAAAGGCACAATGCCAACTTAAGTAAAAGAAAACTGACGCTTCTTACTGTTTATATTTTGAACCACTCCTGTGACACTAGTTATAGATTCCGATGCTTCACTTCAGGTTTACTGTATCCCTGTGACCTTCTTACTGACGATGAAGCACAGAAATTGCATCGGAATTAAATACAAAAGGCACAATGCCGACTTAAGTACAAGAAAACTTACTCTTCTTACTATCTATGTTTTGAACCATTCCTGTGACACTAGTTATAGATTCCGATGCTTCACTTAGGTTTACTGTATCCCTCTGACCTTCTTATTGACGATGAAACACAGAAATTGCATCGGAATACTAACAAAAGGCACAATGCCGACTTAAGTACAAGAAGACTGACTCTTCTTACTGTCTATGTTTTGAACCATTCCTGTGACACTAGTTATAGACCCCGATGCTTCACTTCTGGTTTACTGTATCCCTCTGACTTTCTTATTGACGGTGAAACACAGAAATTGAATCGGAACTAAATACAGAAGGCACAATGCCGACTTAAGTACAAGTAAACTGACTCTTCTTACTGTCTATATTTTGAACCATTCCTGTGACACTTGTTATAGATTCCGATGCTTCACTTCAGGTTTACTGTATCCCTCTGACCTTCTTATTGACGATGAATCACAGATATTGCATCGGAATTGAATAGAAAAGGCACAATGCCGACTTAAGTACATGAAAACTGACTCTTCATACTGTCTATGTTTTGAAACATTCCTGTGAGACTAGTTATAGATTCCGATGCTTCACTTCAGGTTTACTGTATCCCTCACAGCTTCTTATTGACGATGAAACACAGAAATTGCATCGGAACCAAATACAAAAGGCACATTGACGACTCAAGTACAAGAAGACTTGCTCTTCTTACTGTCTATGTTTTGAACCTTTCCTGTGAGACAGGTTTTAGTTTCCGATGCATCACCTCAGGTTTACTGTATCCCTTGGTCCTTCTTATTGACGACGAAAGACAGAAAGTGCATCGGAATTAAATAGAAAAGGCACAATGCCGACTTAAGTACAAGAAAACTGACTCTTTTTACTGTCTATGTTTTGAACCTTTCCTGTGACACTAGTTATAGATTCCGATGCATCACTTCAGGTTTGCTGTATCCTTCTGACCGACGTATTGACGATGAAACACAGAAATTGCATCGGAATTATAAACAAAAGGCACAATGCCGACTCAAGTACAAGAAGACTGGCTCTTCTTACTGTCTTTATTTTGAACCTTTCCTGTGAGACCGGTTTTAGATTCCGATGCTTCACTTCAGGTTTACTGTATCCCTTGCACCTTCTTATTGACGACGAAACACAGAAATTGCATCGGAATTAAATAGAAAACCACAATGCCGACTTAAGTACAAGAAAACTGAGTCTTCTTACTATGTTTTGAACCACTCTTGTGACACTAGTTATAGATTCCGATGCTTCACTTCAGGTTTACTGTATCCCTCTGTCCGTCTAATTGGCCATGAAACACAGAAATTGCATCGGAATTAAATACAAAAGGCACAATGCCGACTTAATTTTAAGAAAACTGACCCTTCTTACTGTCTATGCTTTGAACCTTTCCTGTGAGACCAGTTTTAGATTCCGATGCATGACTTCAGGTTTACAGTATCCCTTGGACATTCTTATTGACGATGGAACACAGAAACTGCATCGGAATTTAATAGAAAAGGCTCAATGCCGACTTAAGTACATGAAAACTGACTCTTCATACTGTCTATGTTTTGAACCATTCCTGTAAGACTAGTTATAGATTCCGATGCATCACTTCAGGTTTACTGTATCCCTCTCAGCTTCTTATTGTCGATCAAACACAGAAATTGCATCGGAATTAAATACAAAAGGCACAATGCACACTCAAGTACAAGAAGACTGGCTCTTCTTACTGTCTATGTTTTGAACCTTTCCTGTGAGACCAGTTTTAGATTCCGATGCTTGACTTCAGGTTTACTGTATCCCTTGGACCTTCATACTGACGTCGCAACACAGAAATTGCATCGGAATTAAATAGAAAAGGTACAATGCTGACTTAAGCACACGGAAACTTACCTTTCTTACTGTCTGTGTTTGAAGCATTCCTGTGACACTAGTTATAGATTCCGATGCTTCACTTCAGGTTTACTGCATCCCTCTCTTATTGACGGTGAAACACAGAAATTGCATGGGAACTAAATACAAAAGGCAAAATGCCGACTTAAGTACCAGTAAACTGACTCTTCTTACTGTCTATGTTTGAACCATTCCTGTGACACTAGTTATAGATTCCGACGCTTCACTTAAGGTTTACTGTATCCCTCTGACCTTCTTATTGACGATGACACACAGAAATTGCATCGGAATTAAATACAAAAGGCACAATGCCAACTTAAGTTCAAGAAAACTGACGCTTCTTACTGTTTATGTTTTGAACCACTCATGTGACACTAGTTATAGATTCCGATGCTTCACTTCAGGTTTACTGTATCCCTGTGACCTTCTTATTGACGATGGAACACAGAAATTGCATCGGAATACAAACAAAAGGCACAATGCCGACTTAAGTACAAGAAGACTGACTCTTCTTACTGTCTATGCTTTGAACCATTCATGTGACACTAGTTATAGATTCCGATGCTTCACTTCTGGTTTACTGTATCCCTCTGACCTTCTTATTGACGATGAAACACAGAAATTACATCGGAATTAAATACAAAAGGCACATTGACGACTCAAGTACAAGAAGACTGGCTCTTCTTACTGTCTATGTTTTGAACCTTTCCTGTGAGACAGGTTTAAGATTCCGATGCTTCACTTGAGGTTTACTGTATCCCTTGGCCCTTCTTATTGACGATGAAACACAGAAATTGCATCGGAATTAAATACAAAAGGCACATTGACGACTCAAGTACAAGAAGACTGGCTCTTCTTACTGTCTATGTTTTGAACCTTTCCTGTGAGACAGGTTTTAGTTTCCGATGCTTCACCTCAGGTTTACTGTATCCCTTGGTCCTTCTTATTGACGACGAAACACAGAAAGTGCATCGGAATTAAATAGAAAAACCACAATGCCGACTTAAGTACAAGAAAACTGACTCTTGTTACTGTCTATGTTTTGAACCATTCCTGTGACACTAGTTATAGATTCCGATGCTTCACTTCAGGTTTACTGTATCCCTCTGTCCGTCTAATTGACCATGAAACACAGAAATTGCATCGGAATTAAATACAAAAGGAACAATGCCGACTTAATTATAAGAAAACTGACTCTTCTTACTGTCTATGCTTTGAACCTTTCCTGTGAGACCAGTTTTAGATTCCAATGCATGACTTCAGGTTTACTGTATCCCTTGGACCTTCTTATTGACGATGGAACACAGAAATTGCATCGGAATTAAATACAAAAGGCACAATGCCGACATAAGTACAAGAATACTGACTCTTCTTACTGTCTATGTTTTGACCATTCCTGTGACACTAGCTATAGATTCCGGTGCTTCACTTCAGGTTTACTGTATCCCTCTGTCCATCTTATTGACGATGAAACACAGAAATTGCATCGGAATTAATTAAAAAAGGCACAATGCCGACTTAAGTACAAGGAAACTGACCCTTCTTACTGTCTATGTTATGAACTATTCCTATGACATTAGTTATAGATTCAGATGCTTCACTTCGGGTTTACTGTATCCCTTGGACCTCCTTATTAACGACGAAACACAGAAATTGCATCGGAATTAAATAGAAAAGCACAATGCCGACTAAAGCACAAGAAAACTGACTCTTCTTACTGACTATGTTTTGAACCAAACCTGTGACACTAGTTATAGATTTCGATGCTTCACTTCAGGTTTACTGTATCCCTCTGACCGCCTAATTGACCATGAAACACAGAAATTGCATCGGAATTAAATAGAAAAGGCTCAATGCCGACTTAAGTACATGAAAACTGACTCTTCATACTGTCTATGTTTTGAACCATTCCTGTGAGACCAGTTATAGAATCCGATGCATCACTTCAGGTTTACTGTATCCCTGTGACCTTCTTATTGACGATGAAACACAGAAATTGCATCGGAATTAAATACAAAAGGCACAATGCCGACTTAAGTACAAGAAAACTGACTCTTCTTAATGTCTATGTTTTGAACCATTCCTGTGACACTAGTTATAGATTCTGATGCTTCACTTCAGGTTTACTGTATCCCTGTGACCTTCTTATTGACGATCAAACACAGAAATTGCATCGGGATTAAATACAAAAGGCACAATGCACACTCAAGTACAAGAAGACTGGCTCTTCTTACTGTCTATGTTGAGAACCTTTCCTGTGAGACCAGTTTTAGATTCCGATGCTTGACTTCAGGTTTACTGTATCCCTTGGACCTTCATACTGACGACGCAACACAGAAATTGCATCGGAATTAAATAGAAAAGGTACAATGCCGACTTAAGCACACGGAAACTTACCTTTCTTACTGTCTGTGTTTGAACCATTCCTGTGACACTAGCTATAGATTCCGATACTTTACTTCAGGTTCACTGTATCCCTCTGCCCTTCTTATTGACGACGAAACACAAAAATTGCATCGGAATTAAATAGAAAAGCACAATGCCGACTCAAGTACAAGAAGACTGGCTCTTCTTACTGTCTATGTTTGAACCTTTCCTGTGAGACCGGTTTTAGATTCCAATGCTTCACTTCAGGTTTACTATTTCCCTTGGACCTTCTTAACGACGACGAAACACAGAAACTGCATCGGAATTAAATAGAAAAGGCACAATGCCGACTTAAGTAATTGAAAACTGACTCTTCATACTGTCTATGTTTTGAACCATTCCTGTGAGACTAGTTATAGATTCCGATGCATCACTTCAGGTTTACTGTATCCTTCTCAGCTTCTTATTGACGATGAAACACAGAAATTGCATCGGAATTAAATACAAAAGGCACAATGCCGACTCAAGTACAAGAAGACTGGCTCTTCTTACTGTCTATGTTTTGAACCTTTCCTGTGAGACCGGTTTTAGATTCCGATGCTTCACTTCAGGTTTACTGTATCCTTTGCCCCTTCTTATTGACGACGAAACTCAGATATTGCATCGGGATTATATAGAAAAGGCAAAATCCGACTTAAGTACAAGAAAATTGACTCTTCTTACTGTCTATCTTTTGAACCATTCCTGTGACACTAGTTATAGATTCCGATGCTTCACTTCAGGTTTACTGTATCCCTCTGACTTTCTTATTGGCGGTGAAACACAGAAATTGCATCGGAACTAAATACAAAAGGCAAAATGCCGACTTAAGTACAAGTAAACTGACTCTTCTTACTGTCTATGTTTGAACCATTCCTGTGACACTAGTTATAGATTCCGATACTTCACTTAAGGTTTACTGTATCCCTCTGACCTTCTTATTGACGATGACACACAGAAATTGCATCGGAATTAAATACAAAAGGCACAATGCCAACTTAAGTTCAAGAAAACTGACGCTTCTTACTGTTTATGTTTTGAACCACTCCTGTGACACTAGTTATAGATTCCGATGCTTCACTTCAGGTTTACTGTATCCCTGTGACCTTCTTATTGACGATGAAACACAGAAATTGCATCGGAATTAAATACAAAAGGCACAATGCCGACTTAAGTACAAGAAAACTGACTCTCCTTAATGTCTATGTTTTGAACCATTCCTGTGACACTAGTTATAGATTCTGATGCTTCACTTCAGGTTTACTGTATCCCTCTGACCTTCTTATTGACGATGAAACACAGAAATTGCATCGGAATACAAACAAAAGGCACAATGCCGACTTAAGTACAAGAAGACTGACTCTTCTTACTGTCTATGTTTTGAACCATTCCTGTGTCACTAGTTATAGATTCCGATGCTTCACTTCTGGTTTACTGTATCGCTCTGACCTTCTTATTGACGATGAAACACACAAATTACATCGGAATTAAATACAAAAGGCACATTGACGACTCAAGTACAAGAAGACTGGCTCTTCTTACTGTCTATGTTTTGAACCTTTCCTGTGAGACAGGTTTAAGATTCCGATGCTTCACTTGAGGTTTACTGTACCCCTTGGCCCTTCTTATTGACGACGAAACACAGAAATTGCATCGGAATTAAATACAAAAGGCACAATGCCGACTTAAGTACAAGAAGACTGACTCTTCTCACTGTCTATATTTTGAACCATTCCCGTGACACTTGTTATAGATTCCGATGCTTCACTTCAGGTTTACTGTATTCCTCTCAGCTTCTTATTGACGATCAAACACAGACATTGCATCGGAAGTAAATACAAAAGGCACAAAGCACACTCAAGTACAAGAAGACTGGCTCTTTTTATTGTCTATGTTTTGAACCTTTCCTGTGAGACCAGTTTTAGATTCCGATGCTTGACTTCAGGTTTACTGTATCCCTTGGACCTTCATACTGACGACGAAACACAGAAATTGCATCGGAATTAAATACAAAAGGCACAATGCCGACTTAAGTACAAGAAGACTGACTCTTCTTACTGTCTATGTTTTGAACCATTCCTGTGACACTAGTTATAGATTCCGATGCTTCACTTCTGGTTTACTGTATCCCTCTGACCTTCTTATTGACGATGAAACACAGAAATTGCATCGGAATTAAATACAAAAGGCACAATGCCGACTTAAGTACAAGGAAACCGACTCTTCTTACTGTCTTTGTTTGAACCATTCCTGTGACACTAATTATAGATTCCGATGCTTCACTTCAGGTTTACTGTATCCCTCTGACCTTCTTATTGACGATGAGACACAGAAATTGCATCAGAATTAAATACAAAAGGCACAATGCCAACTTATGTGCAAGAAAACTGACGCTTCTTACTGTTTATGTTTTGAACCACTCCTGTGACACTAGTTATAGATTCCGATGCTTCACTTCAGGTTTACTGTATCCCTGTGACCTTGTTATTGACGATGAAACACAGAATCTGCATCGGAATTAAATACAAAAGGCACAATGCCGACTTAAGTACAAGAAAACTGACTCTTCTTACTGTCTATGTTTTGAACCATTCCTGTGACACTAGTTATAGATTCCGATGCTTCACATCAGGTTTACTGTATCCCTTGCACCTTCTTATTGACGACGAAACACAGAAATTGCATCGGAATTAAATACAAAAGGCACAATGCCGACTTAATTATAAGAAAACTGACTCTTCTCACTGTCTAAGTTTTGAACCTTTCCTGTGAGACCAGTTTTAGATTCCGATGCATGACTTCAGGTTTACTGTATCCCTTGGACCCTCTTATTGACGATGGAACACAAAATTGCATCGGAATTAAATACAAAAGGCCCAATGCCGACTTAAGTACAAGAAAACTGACTCTTCTTACTGTCTATGCTTTGAACCATTCCTGTGACACTAGCTATAGATTCCGGTGCTTCACTTCAGGTTTTCTGTATCCCTCCGACCATCTTATTGACGATGAAACACAGAAATTGCGTCGGAATTAATTAAAAAAGGCACAATGCCGACTTAAGTACAAGGAAATTAACTTTTGTTACTGTCTATGTTATGAACAATTCCTGTGACATTAGTTATAGATTCCGATGCTTCTCTTCAGGTTTACTGTATCCCTTGGAGCTCCTTATTAACGACGAAACACAGAAATTGCATCGGAATTAAATAGAAAAGCACAATGCCGACTAAAGTACAAGAAAACTGACTCTTCTTACTGACTATGTTTTGAACTACTCCTGTGACACCAGTTATAGATTTCGATGCTTCACTTCAGGTTTACTGTATCCTTCTGACCGCCTAATTGACCATGAAACACAGAAATTGCATCGGAATTAAATACAAAAGGCACAATGCCGACTTAATTATAAGATAACTGACTCATCTCACCGTCTATGGTTTGAACCTTTCCAGTGAGACTAGTTTTAGATTCCGATGCTGCACTTCAGGTTAACTATATCCCTCTGACCTTGTTATGGACGATGAATCACAGATATTGCATCGGAATTAAATACAAAAGTCACAATGCTGACTTAAGTACAAGTAAACTGACTCTTCTTACTGTATATGATTTGAACCATTTGTGTGACACTAGTTATAGATTCCGATGCTTCACTTCAGGTTTAGTGTAACCCTCTGACCTTCTTATTGACGATGAAACACTGAAATTGCATCGGAATTGAATACAAAAGGCACAATGCCGACTTAAGTACAAGAAGACTGACTCTTCTTACTGTCTATGCTTTGAACCATTCCTGTGACAGTAGTTATAGATTCCGATGCTTCACTTCAGGTTCACTGTATCCCTCTGACCGTCGTATTGACGATGAAACACAGAAATTGCATCGGAATTAAATAAAAAAGCACAATGCCGACTTAACTACATGTAAACTGACTCTTCATACTGTCTATGTTTTGAACCATTCCTGTGACACTAGCTATAGATTACGATGCTTCACTTCAGGTTTACTGTATCCCTCTGACCTTCTTATTGACGATGACACACAGAAATTACATCGGAATTAAATACAAAAGGCACAATGCCGACTTAAGTACAAGAAAACTGACTCTTCTTACTGTCCATGTTTTGAACCATTCCTGTGACACTAGCTATAGATTCCGGTGCTTCACTTCAGGTTTACTGTATCCCTCTGACCTTCCTATTATCAATGAAACACAGAAATTGCATCGGAATTAAATACAAAATGCACAATGCCGACTTAAGTACAAGAAAACTGATTCTACTTACTGTCTATGTTTTTAACCATTCCTGTGACACTAGTTATAGATTCCTAAGCTTCACTGCAGGTTTACTGTATCCCTCTGACATTCTTATTGACGATGAAACACAGAAATTGCATCGGAATTAAATAGAAAAGGTACAATGCCGACTTAAGCACACAGAAACTGTCTCTTCTTACTGTCTATGTTTGAACCATTCCTCTGACACTAGTTATAGATTCCGATGCATCACTTCAGGTTTACTGTATCCCTCTCAGCTTCTTATTGACGATCAAACACAGACATTGCATCGGAAGTAAATACAAAAGGCACAATGCACACTCAAGTACAAGAAGACTGGCTCTTCTGACTGGCTATGTTTTGAACCTTTCCTATGAGACCGGTTTTAGTTTCCGATGCATCACTTCAGGTTTACTGTATCCCTTGTCCCTTCTTATTGACGACGAAACACAGAAATTGCATCGGAATTATATAGAAAAATCAGAATGCCGACTTAAGTACAAGAAAACTGACTCTTCTTACTGTCTATGATTTTAACCATTCCTGTGACACTAGTTATAGATTCCGATGCTTCACTTCAGGTTTGCTGTATCACTCTGACCGTCTTATTGACGATGAAACACAGAAATTGCATCGGAAATAAATACAAAAGGCACAATGCCGACTCAATTATAAGAAAACTGACTCTTCTTACTGTCTATGTTTTGAACCATTCCTGTGACACTTGTTATAGATTCCGATGCTGCACTTCAGGTTAACTGTATCCCTCGCACCTTCTTATGGACGATGAATCACAGATATGGCATCGGAATTAAATACAAAAGGCACAATGCTGACTTAAGTACAAGTAAACTGACTCTTCTTACTGTCTATGATTTGAACCATTTGTGTGACACTAGTTATAGATTCCGATGCTTCACTTCAGGTTTACTGTAACCATCTGACCATCTTATTGACGATGAAACACAGAAATTGCATCGGAATTCAATACAAAAGGCACAATGCCGACTTAAGTACAAGAAGACTAACTCTTCTTACTGGCTATGCTTCGAACCATTCCTGTGACAGGAGTTATAGATTCCGATGCTTCACTTCAGGTTCACTGTATCCCTCTGACCGTCGTATTGACGATGACACACAGAAATTGCATCGGAATTAAATAAAAAAGGCACAATGCCGACTTAAGTACAAGTAAACTGACTCTTCATACTGTCTGTGTTTTGATCCATTCCTGTGACACTAGCTATAGATTACGATGCTTCACTTCAGGTTTACTGTATCCCTCTGACCTTCTTATTGACGATGACACACAGAAATTACATCGGAATTAAATACAAAAGGCACAATGCCGACTTAAGTACAAGAAAACTGACTCTTCTTACTGTCTATGTTTTGAACCATTCCTGTGACACTAAATATAGATTCCGATGCTTCATTTCAGGTTTACTGTATCCCTCTGACCTTCTCATTGACGATGAAACACAGAAATTTCATCGGCATTAAATACTAAAGGCACAATGCCGACTTAAGTACAGGAAAACTGACTCTTCTTACTGTCTATGTTTTGAACCATTCCTGTGACACTAGTTATAGACCCCGATGCTTCACTTCAGGTTTACTGTATCCCTCTGACTTTCTTTTTGACGGTGAAACACAGAAATTGCATCGGATTTAATTAGAAAATGCATAATGCCGAATTAAGTACAACTAAACTGATTCTTCTTACTGTCTATGTTTTGAACCGATCCTGTGACACTAGTTATAGATTCCGATGCTTCACGTCAGGTTTACTGTATCCCTCTGACCTTCTTATTGACGATGACACACAGAAATTGCATCGGAATTAAATACAAAAGGCACAATGCCGACTTAATTATTAGAAAACTGACTCTTCTTACTGTCTATGCTTTGAACCATTCCTGTGACACTAGTTATAGATTCCGATGCTTCACTTCAGGTTCACTGTATCCCTCTGACCTTCTTATTGACGATGACACACAGAAATTGCATCGGAATTAAATACAAAAGGCACAATGCCGACTTTAGTACAAGTAAACTGACTCTTCTCACTGTCTATGTTGTGAACCATTCCTGTGACACTAGTTATAGATTCCGATACTTCACTTCAGATTTACTGTATCCCTCTGACCTTCTTGTCGACGATGAAACACAGAAATTGCATCGGAATTAAATACAAAAGGCACAATGCCGACTTAAGTACAAGCAAATTGACTCTACATACTGTCTATGCTTTGAACCACTCCTGTGACACTAGTTATAGATTCCGATGCTTCACCTCAGGTTTACTGTATCCCTCTGACCTTCTTATTGACGATGAAACACAGAAATTGCATCGGAATACAAACAAAGGGCACAATGCCGACTTAAGTACAAGAAGACTGCTTCATCTTACTGTCTATGTTTTGAACCATACCTGTGACACTAGTTACAGATTCCGATGCTTCACTTCAGGTTTACTGTATCCCTGTGACCTTCTTATTGACGATGAAACACAGAAATTGAATCGGAATTAAATACAAAAGGCACAATGCCGACTTAAGTACAAGTAAACTGACTCTTATTACTGTCTATGTTTGGAACCATTCCTGTGACACTAGTTATAGATTCCGATGCTTCACTTGAGGTTTACTGTATCCCTTGGCCCTTCGTATTGACGACGAAACACAGAAAGTGCATCGGAATTAAATAGAAAAGGCACAATGCGCGACTTAAGTACACGAAAAACTGTTTCTTCTTAATGTCTATGATTTGAACCATTCCTGTGACTCTAGTTATAGATTCCGATGCTTCACTTCAGGTTTGCTGTATCCCTCTGACCGTCTTATTGACGATGAAACACAGAAATTGCATCGGAATTAAAAGCAAAAGGCACAATGGCGACTCAAGTACAAGAAGACTGGCTCTTCTCACTGTCTATGTTTTGAACCTTCCCTGTGAGACAGGTTTTAGAATCCGACGCTTTACTTCAGGTTTACAGTATCCCTTGGACCTTCTTGTTGTCGACGAAACACAGAAAATGCATCAGAATTAAATAGAAAATGCACAATGCCGGGTTATGTACAATAAACTGACTCTTCTTACTGTCTATGATTTGAACCATTCCTGTGAAACTACTTACGGATTCCGACGCATCACTTCAGGGTTACTGTATCCCTCTGACCTTCTTATAGACGATGAAACACAGATATTGAATCGGAATTAAATACAAAAGCACAATGCCGACTTAATTATAAGAAAACTGACTCATCTTACTGTCTATGTTGGAACCATTCCTGTGACACTAGTTATTGATTTCGATGCTTCACTTCAGGTTTACTGTATCACTCTGACCTTCTTATTGACGATGAAACACAGAATTTGCATCGGAATTAAATACAAAAGGCACAATGTCTACTTAAGTACAAGTAAACTGACTCTTCTTACTGTCTATGTTTTGAACCATTCCTGTGACACTAGTTATAGATTCCGATACTTCACTTCAGGTTTACAGTAACCCTCTGACCTTCTTTTTGACGATGAAACACAGAAATTGCGTCGGAATTAAATACAAAACGCACAATGCCGACATAAGTACAAGAAGATTGACTCTTCTTACTGTCTATCTTTTGAACCATTCCTGTGACACTAGTTATAGATTCCGATGCTTCACTTCAGGTTTACTGTATACCTCTGACCTTCTTTTTGACGATGAAACACAGAAATTGCATCGGAATTAAATACAAATGGCACAATGCCGACTCAAGTACATGAAGATTGGCTCTTCTTACTGTCTCTGATTTGATCGTTTCCTGGGAGACCGGTTTTAGATTCCGATGCTTCACTTCAGGTTTTCTGTATCCCTTGGACCTTCTTATTTACGACGAAACACAGAAATTGCATCGGAATTAAATAGAAAAGGCACAATGCCGGGTTAGGTACAAGAAAACTGACTCTTCTTACTATGTTTTGAACCATTCCTGTGACACTAGTTATAGAATCCGTTGCATCACTTCAGGGTTACTGTATGCCTCTGACCTTCTTATTGACGATGAAACACAGAAATTGCATCGGAATTAAATACAAAAGGCAAAATGCCGACTTAATTATTAGAAAACTGACTCTTCTTACTGTCTATGCTTTGAACCATTCCTGTGACACTAGTTACAGATTCCGATGCTTCACTTCAGGTTTACTGTATCCCTCTGACATTCTAATTGACGATGAAACACAGAAATTGCATCGGAACGAAATACAAAACTCACAATGCCAACTTAAGTACAAGTAAACTGACTCTTCTTACTGTCTATGGTTTGAAACATTCCTGCGCCACTAGCTAAAGATTCCGATGCTTCACTTCAGGTTTACTGTATCCCTCGGACCTTCTTATTGACGATGAAACACAGAAAACGCATCGGAATTAAATACAAAAGGCGCAATGCCGAATGAAGTACAAGTAAACTGACTCTTCTTACAGTCTATGATTTGAACTATTCCTGTGACACTAGTTATAGATTCCGATGCTTCACTTCAAGTTTACAGTATCCCTCTGACCTTCATATTGACGATGAAACACAGAAATTGCATCGGAAAAAAATACAAAGGGCACAATGCCCACTTAAGTACAAGAAAACTGACTCTTCTTACTGTCTGTGTTTTGAACCTTCCCTGTGAGACCGGTATTAGATTCCGATGCTTCACTTCAGGTTTGCAGTATCCCTTGGACCTTCTTATTGACGACGAAACACAGAAAATGCATCGGAATTGAATAGAAAAGGCACAATGCCGGGTTATGTACAATAAACTGACTCTTCTTACTGTCTATGTTTTGATCCATTCCTGTGACACTAGTTATAGATTCCGATGCATCACTTCAGGGTTACTGTATCCCTCTGACCTTCTTATCGACGATGAAACACAGATATTGCATCGGAATTAAATAGAAAAGGGACAATGCCGACTTAATTATAAGAAAACTGACTCATCTTACTGTCTATGTTTGAACCATTCCTGTGACACTAGTTATAGATTGCGATGCTTCACTTCAGGTTTACTGTATCCCTCTGACCTTCTTATTGACGATGAAACACAGAATTTGCATCGGAATTAAATACAAAAGGCACAATGCCGACTTAAGTATTAGAAAACTGACTCTTCTTACTGTCCATGCTTTGAACCATTCCTGTGACTCTAGTTATAGATTCCGATGCTTCACTTCAGGTTTACTGTAACCGTCTGACCTTCTTATTGACGATGATACACAGAAACTGCATCCGAATTAAATACAATAGGCGCAATGCCGACTTAAGTACAAGAAAATTGACTCTTCTTACTGTCTATGTTTTGAACCATTCCTGTGACACTAGTTATAGATTCCGATACTTCACTTCAGATTTACTGTATCCCTCTGACCTTCTTGTCGACGATGAAACACAGAAATTGCATCGGAATTAAATACAAAAGGCACAATGCCGACTTAAGTACAAGAAAATTGACTCTTCTTACTGTCTATGTTTTGAACCATTCCTGTGACACTAGTTATAGATTCCGATGCTTCACTTTAGGTTTACTGTATCCCTCTGACCGTCCTATTGACGATGAAACATAGAAATTGCATCGGAATACAAACAAAGGGGACAGTGCCGACTTAAGTACAAGAAGACTGTTTCATCTTACTGTCTATGTTTTGAACCATTCCTGTGACACTAGTTATCGATTCCGATGCTTCACATCAGGTTTACTGTATCCCTCTGACCTTCTTATTGACGATGAAACACAGAAATTGCATCGGAATTAAATACAAAAGGCTCAATGACGACTCAAGTACAAGAAGACTGGCTTTTCTTACTGTCTATGTTTTGAACCTTTCCTGTGACACAGGTTTTAGATTCCGATGCTCCACTTCAGGTTTACTGTATCCCTCGGCCCTTCCTATTGACAACGAAACACAGAAAGTGCATCGGAATTAAATAGAAAAGGCACAATGGTGACTTAAGTCCAAGAAAACTGACTCTTGTTACTGTCAATGTTTTGCACTATTCCTGTGACACTTGTTATAGATTCCTATGCGTCACTTTAGGTTTGCTGTATTCCTCTGACCGTCTTATTGACGATGAAACACAGATATTGCATCTTAATTATAAACAAAAGGCACAATGCAGACTCAAGCCCAAGAAGACTGGCTCTTCTTACTGTCTATGTTTTGAACCTTTCCTGTGAGACCGGGTTTAGATTCCGATGCTTCACTTCAGGTTTACTGTAACCCTTGCACCTTCTTATTGACGACGAAACACAGATATTGCATCGGAATTAAATACAAAAGGCACAATGCCGGGTTAAGTACAAGAAAACTGACTCTTCTTACTTTCTATGATTTGAACCATTCCTGTGACACTAGTTATAGATTCCGATGCATCACTTCAGGGTTACTGTATCCCTCTGACCTTCTTATTGACGATGAAACACAGAAATTGCATCGGAATTAAATACAAATGGCGCATAGCCGAGTTAAGTACCAGAAAATTGAGTCTTCTTACTTTCTATGTTTCGAACCATTCCTGTGACACTAGTTATAGATTTAGATGCTTCACTTCAGGTTTACTGTATCCCTCTGGCCTTCTTGTTAACGATGAAACACAGAAATTGCATCGGAAGTAAATATAAAAGAAGCAATGCCGACTTAAGTACAAGGAAACTGACGCTTCTTACTGTTTATGTTTTGAACAACTCCTATGACCCTAGTTATAGATTCCGATGCTTCACGTCAGGTTTACTGTATACCTGTGACCTTGTTATAGACGATGAAACACAGAAATTGCATCGGAATTAAATACAAAAGTCACAATGCCGACTTATGTACAAGAAAACTGACTCTTCTTACTGTATATGATTTGAACCATTCCTGTGACACTAGTTATTGATTCCGATGCTTCACTTCAGGTTTACTGTATCCCTCTGACCTTCTTATTGACGATGAAACACAGAATTTGCATCGGAATTAAATACAAAAGGCACAATGTCGACTTAAGTACAAGTAAACTGACTCTTCTTACTGTCTATGTTTTGAACCATTCCTGTGACACTAGTTATAGATTCCGATACTTCACTTCAGGTTTACAGTTTCCCTCTGACCTTCTTATTGACGATGAAACACAGAAATTGCGTCGGAATTAAATACAAAACGCACAATGCCGACATAAGTACAAGAAGATTGACTCTTCTTACTGTCTATGTTTTGAACCATTCCTGTGACACTAGTTATAGATTCCGATGCTTCACTTCAGGTTTACTGTAATCGTTTGACCTTCTTATTGACGATGAAACTCAGAAATTGCATCGGAATTAAATACAAAAGGCGCAATGCCGACTTAAGTACAGGAAAATTGACTCTTCTTACTGTCTATGTTTTGAACCATTCCTGTGACACTAGTTACAGATTCCGATGCTTCACTTCAGGTTTACTGTATCGCTCTGACATTCTAATTGACGATGAAACACAGAAATTGCATCGGAATGAAATACAAAACTCACAATGCCAACTTAAGTACAAGTAAACTGACTCTTCTTACTGTCTATGGTTAGAAACATTCCTGTGGCACTAGCTAAAGATTCCGATGCTTCACTTCAGGTTTACTGTATCCCTCGCACCTTCTTATTGACGATGAAACACAGAAAACGCATCGGAATTAAATACAAAAGGCGTAATGCCGAATGAAGTACAAGTAAACTGACTCTTCTTACAGTCTATGATTTGAACTATTCCTGTGACACTAGTTATAGATTCCGATGCTTCACTTCAGGTTTGCTGTATCCCTCTGACCGTCTTAATGACGATGAAACACAGAAATTGCATCGGAATTAAAAGCAAAAGGCACAATGCCGGCTCAAGTACATGAAGACTGGATCTTCTTACTGTCTATGTTTTGAACCTTCCCTGTGAGACCGGTATTAGATTCCGATGCTTCACTTCAGGTTTGCAGTATCCCTTGGACCTTCTTATTAACGACGAAACACAGAAAATGCATCGGAATTGAATAGAAAAGGCACAATGCCGGGTTATGTACAATAAACTGACTCTTCTAACTGTCTATGTTTTGAACCATTCCTGTGACACTAGTTATAGATTCCGATGCATCACTTCAGGGTTACTGTATCCCTCTGACCTTCTTATCGACGATGAAACACAGATATTGCATCGGAATTAAATACAAAAGGGACAATGCCGACTTAATTATAAGAAGACTGACTCATCTTACTGTCTATGTTTGAACCATTCCTGTGACACTAGTTATAGATTCCGATGCTTCACTTCAGGTTTACTGTATCCCTCTGACCTTCTTATTGACGATGAAACACAGAAATTGCATCGGAATACAAACAAAGGGCACAATGCCGACTTAAGTACATGAAGACTGTTTCATCTTACTGTCTATGTTTTGAACCATTCCTGTGACACTAGTTATAGATTCCGATGCTTCACATCAGGTTTACTGTATCCCTCTGACCTTCTTATTGACGATGAAACACAGAAATTGAATCGGAATTAAATAGAAAAGGCTCAATGACGACTCAAGGACAAGAAGACTGGCTTTTCTTACTGTCTATGTTTTGAACCTTTCCTGTGAGACAGGTTTTAGATTCCGATGCCTCACTTCAGGTTTACTGTATCCCTTGGCCCTTCCTATTGACAACGAACCACAGAAAGTGCATCGGAATTAAATAGAAAAGGCACAATGGTGACTTAAGTACAAGAAAACTGACTCTTGTTACTGTCTATGTTTTGCACTATTCCTGTGACACTAGTTATAGATTCCTATGCTTCACCTTAGGTTTGCTGTATTCCTCTGACCGTCTTATTGACGATGAAACACAGATATTGCATCGTAATTATAAACAAAAGGCACAATGCCGACTCAAGCCCAAGAAGACTGGCTCGTCTTACTGTCTATGTTTTGAACCTTTCCTGTGAGACCGGGTTTAGATTCCGATGCTTCTCTTCAGGTTTACTGTATCCCTTGCACCTTCTTATTGACGACGAAACACAGAAATTGCATCGGAATTAAATAGAAATGGCGCAAAGCCGAGTTAAGTACCAGAAAATTGAGTCTTCTTACTTTCTATGTTTTGAACCATTCCTGTGACACTAGTTACAGATTCCGATGCTTCACTTTAGGTTTACTATATCCCTCTGACATTCTAATTGACGTCCGCCCCAGTAGCTGAGTGGTCAGCGTGACGGATTGCCGTCCTCTGGGCCCGGGTTCGATTCCCGGCTGGGTCGGAGATTTTCTCCGCTCAGGGACTGGGTGTTATGTTGTGTTCATCATCATTTCATCCCCATCCGGCGTGCAGGTCGCCCAATGTGGCGCCGAATGTAATAAGACCTGCGATATGGCGGCCGGACCTGCCCCGCGAGGGGCCTCCCGGCCAATGACGCCAAACGCTCATCATCATCATCATTCTAATTGACGATGAAACACAGAAAATGCATCGGAATGAAATACAAAACTCATAATGCCAACTTAAGTACAAGTAAACTGACTCTTCTTACTGTCTATGTTTTGAAACATTCCTGTGGCAATAGCTATAGATTCAGATGCTTCACTTCAGGTTTACTGTATCCCTCTGACCTTCTTATTTACGATGAAACACAGAAAACGCATCGGAATTAAATACAAAAGGCACAATGCCGAATGAAGTACAAGTAAACTGACTCTTCTTACAGTCTATGATTTGAACTATTCATGTGACACTAGTTATAGATTCCGATGCTTCACTTCAAGTTTACAGTATCCCTCTGACCTTCATATTGACGATGAAACACAGAAATTTCATCGGAATAAAATACAAAGGGCACAATGCCGACTCAAGTACAAGAAGATTGGCTCTTCTTACTGTCTCTGATTTGAACCTTTCCTGGGTGACCGGTTTTAGATTCCGATGCTTCAGTTCAGGTTTTCTGTATCCGTTGGACCTTCTTATTTACGACGAAACACAGAAATTGCATCGGAATTATATAGAAAAATCACAATGCCGACTTAAGTACAAGAAAACTGACTCTTCTTACTGTCTATGATTTTAACCATTCCTGTGACACTAGTTATAGATTCCGATGCTTCACTTCAGGTTTGCTGTATCACTCTGACCGTCTTATTGACGATGAAACACAGAAATTGCATCGGAATTAAATACAAAAGGCACAATGCCGACTTAATTATTAGAAAACTGACTCCTCTTACTGTCTATGCTTTGAACCATTCCTGTGACTCTAGTTATAGATTCCGATGCTTCACTTCAGGTTTACAGTATCCCTCTGACCTTCTTATTGACGTGGAAACACAGAAATTGCATCGGAATTAAATACAAAAGGCACAATGCCGACTTATGTACAAGTAAACTGACTCATCTTACTGTCTATGTTTGAACCATTCCTGTGACACTAGTTATAGATTCCGATGCTTCACTTCAGGGTTACTGTATCCCTCTGACCTTCTTATTATCAATGAAACACAGAAATTGCATCGGAATTAAATACAAAATGCACAATGCCGACTTAAGCACACGGAAACTGACTCTTCTTACTGTCTATGTTTGAACCATTCCTGTGACACTAGTTATAGATTCCGATGCATCACTTCAGGTTTACTGTATCCCTCTCAGCTTCGTATTGACGATCAAACACAGACATTGCATCGGAAGTAAATACAAAAGGCACAATGCACACTCAAGTACAAGAAGACTGGCTCTTCTTACTGGCTATGTTTTGAACCTTTCCTGTGAGACCGGTTTTAGTTTCCGATGCATCACTTCAGGTTTACTGTATCCCTTGGCCCTTCTTATTGACGACGAAACACAGAAATTGCATCGGAATTATATAGAAAAATCACAATGCCGACTTAAGTACAAGAAAACTGACTCTTCTTACTGTCTATGTTTTTAACCATTCCTGTGACACTAGTTATAGATTCCGATGCTTCACTTCAGGTTTGCTGTATCACTCTGACTGTCTTATTGACGATGAAACACAGAAATTGCATCGGAATTAAATACAAAAGGCACAATGCCAACTTAATTATAATAAAACTGACTCTTCTTACTGTCTATGATTTGAACCATTCCTGTGACACTAGTTATAGATTCCGATGCTGCACTTCAGGTTAACTGTATCCCTCTGACCTTCTTATGGACGATGAATCACAGATATTGCATCGGAATTAAATACAAAAGGCACAATGCTGACTTAAGTACAAGTAAACTGACTCTTCTTACTGTCTATGATTTGAACCATTTGTGTGACACTAGTTACAGATTCCGATGCTTCACTTCAGGTTTACTGTAACCCTCTTACCTTCTTATTGACGATGAAACACAGAAATTGCATCGGAATTGAACACAAAAGGCACAATGCCGACTTAAGTACAAGAAGACTGACTCTTCTACTGTCAATGCTTTGAACCATTCCTGTGACAGTAGTTATATATTCCGATGCTTCACTTCAGGTTCACTGTATCCCTCTGACCGTCGTATTGACGATGAAACACAGAAATTGCATCGGAATTAAATAAAAAAGGCACAATGCCGACTTAAGTACATGTAAACTGACTCTTCATACTGTCTATGTTTTGAACCATTCCTGTGACACTAGCTATAGATTACGATGCTTCACTTCAGGTTTACTGTACCCCTCTGACCTTCTTATTGACGATGATACACAGAAATTACATCGGAATTAAATACAAAAGGCACAATGTCGACATAAGTACAAGAAAACTGACTCCTCTTACTGTCTATGCTTTGAACCATTCCTGTGACTCTAGTTATAGATTCCGATGCTTCACTTCAAGTTTACAGTATCCCTCTGACCTTCATATTGACGATGAAACACAGAAATTGCTTCGGAATTAAATACAGTAGGCACAATGTCGACTTAAGTACAAGGAAAGTGTCTCTTCTTACTGTCTATGTTTTGAACCATTCCTGTGACACTAGTTATAGATTCCGAACCTTCACTTCAGGTTTGCTGTATCCCTCTGACCGTCTTAATGACGATGAAACACAGAAATTGCATCGGAATTAAAAGCAAAAGGCACAATGCCGGCTCAAGTACAAGAAGACTGGATCTTCTTACTGTCTATGTTTTGAACCTTCCGTGTGAGACCGGTATTAGATTCCGATGCTTCACTTCAGGTTTGCAGTATCCCTTGGACCTTCTTATTGACGACGAAACACAGAAAATGCATCGGAATTGAATAGAAAAGGCACAATGCCGGGTTATGTACAATAAACTGACTCTTCTTACTGTCTATGTTTTGAACCATTCCTGTGACACTAAATATAGATTCCGATGCTTCATTTCAGGTTTACTGTATCCCTCTGACCTTCTCATTGACGATGAAACACAGAAATGTCATCGGCATTAAATACTAAAATCACATTGCCGACTTAAGTACAAGAAAACTGACTCTTCTTACTGTCTATGCTTTGAACCATTCCTGTGACACTAGTTATAGACCCCGATGCTTCACTTCAGGTTTACTGTATCCCTCTGACTTTCTTTTTGACGGTGTAACACAGATATTGCATCGGATTTAATTAGAAAATGCATAATGCCGATTTAAGTACAACTAAACTGATTCTTCTTGCTGTCTATGCTTTGAACCATTCCTGTGACACTAGTTATAGATTCCGATGATTCACTTCAGGTTTACTGTATCCCTCTGACCTTCTTATTGACGATGACACACAGAAATTGCATCGGAATTAAATACAAAAAAGCACAATGCCGACTTTAGTTCAAGTAAACTGACTCTTCTTACTGTCTAAGTTTTGAATCATTCCTGTGACACTAGTTATAGATTCCGATACTTCACTTCAGATTTACTGTATCCCTCTGACCTTCTTGTCGACGATGAAGCACAGAAATTGCATCGGAATTAAATACAAAAGGCACAATGCCGACTTAAGTACAAGAAAATTGACTCTTCTTACTGTCTATGCTTTGAACCACTCCTGTGACACTAGTTATAGATTCCGATGCTTCACTTCAGGTTTACTGTATCCCTCTGACCTTCTTATTGACGATGAAACACAGAAATTGCATCGGAATACAAACAAAGGGCACAATGCCGACTTAAGTACAAGAAGACTGTTTCATCTTACTGTCTATGTTTTGAACCATTCCTGTGACACTAGTTATAGATTCCGATGCTTCACATCAGGTTTACTGTATCCCTCTGACCTTCTTGTTGACGATGAAACACAGAAATTGCATCGGACTTAAATACAAAAGGCTCAATGACGACTCAAGTACAAGAAGACTGGCTTTTCTTACTGTCTATGTTTTCAACTCTTCCTGTGAGACAGGTTTTAGATTCCGATGCTTCACTTCAGGTTTACTGTATCCCTTGGCCCTTCCTATTGACAACGAAACACAGAAAGTGCATCGGAATTAAATAGAAAAGGCACAATGCGCGACTTAAGTACACGAAAAACTGACTCTTCTTAGTGTCTATGTTTTGAACTATTCCTGTGACACTAGTTATAGATTCCGATGCTTCACTTCAGGTTTGCTGTATCCCTCTGACGGTCTTATTGACGATGAAACACAGAAATCGCATCGGAATTAAATACAAAAAGCACAATGCCGACTCAAGTTAAAGAAGACTGGCTCTTCCTACTGTCTAAGATTTGAACGTTTCCTGTGAGACCGGTTTTAGATTCCGATGCTTCACTTCAGGTTTACTGTATCCCTTGGCCCTTCTAATTGACGAAGAAACTCAGAAATTGAATCGAAATTAAATACAAAAGGCACAATGCCGACTTAAGTACAAGTAAACTGACTCTTATTACTGTCTATGTTTTGAACCATTCCCTTGACACTAGTTATCGATTCCGATGCTTCACATCAAGTTTTCTGTAACCGTCTGACATTCTTATTGACGCTGAATCACAGAAATTGCATCCGAATTAAATACAAAGGGCGCAATGCCGACTTAAGTACAAGAAAATTGACTCTTCTTACTGTCTATGATTTGAACCATTCCTGTGACACTAGTTATAGATTCCGATGCTTCACTTCAGGTTTACTGTATCCCTCTGACCTTCTTATTGACGATGAAACAGAGAAATTGCATCGGAATGAAGTACAAAACTCACAATTTCAACTTAAGTACAAGTAAACTGACTCTTCTTACTGTCTATGTTTTGAACCATTCCTGTGACACTAGTTATAGATTCCGATGTTTCACTTCAGGTTTACTGTATCCCTTGGCCCTTCTTATTGACGACGAAACACAGAAAGTGCATCGGAATTAAATAGAAAAGGCACAATGCGCAAATTAAGTACACGAAAAACTGTTTCTTCGTTCTGTCTATGATTTGAACCATTCCTGTGACTCTAGTTATTGATTCCGATGCTTCACGTCAGGTTTACTGTATCCCTCTGACCGTCGTATTGACGATGAAACACAGAAATTGCATCGGAATTAAATAAAAAAGGCACAATGCCGACTTAAGTACATGTAAACTGACTCTTCATACTGTCTATGTTTTGAACCATTCCTGTGACACTAGCTATAGATTACGATGCTTCACTTCAGGTTTACTGTACCCCTCTGACCTTCTTATTGACGATGATACACAGAAATTACATCGGAATTAAATACAAAAGGCACAATGCCGACATAAGTACAAGAAAACTGACTCTTCTTACTGTCTATGTTTTGAACCATTCCTGTGACACTAGTTATAGATTCCGAACCTTCACTTCAGGTTTGCTGTATCCCTCTGACCGTCTTAATGACGATGAAACACAGAAATTGCATCGGAATTAAAAGCAAAAGGCACAATGCCGGCTCAAGTACAAGAAGACTGGATCTTCTTACTGTCTATGTTTTGAACCTTCCGTGTGAGACCGGTATTAGATTCCGATGCTTCACTTCAGGTTTGCAGTATCCCTTGGACCTTCTTATTGACGACGGAACACAGAAAATGCATCGGAATTGAATAGAAAAGGCACAATGCCGGGTTATGTACAATAAACTGACTCTTCTTACTGTCTATGTTTTGAACCATTCCTGTGACACTGGTTATAGATTCCGATGCTTCACTTCAGGTTTGCTGTAACCGTCTGACCTTCTTATTGACGATGATACACAGAAACTGCATCCGAATTAAATACAATAGGCGCAATGCCGACTTAAGTACAAGAAAATTGACTCTTCTTACTGTCTATGTTTTGAATCATTCCTGTGACACTGGTTATAGATTTCGATGCTTCACTTCAGGTTTACTGTATCCCTCTGACCTTCTTATTGACGATGACACACAGAAATTACATCGGAATTAAATACAAAAGGCACAATGCCGACTTAAGTACAAGAAAACTGACTCTTCTTACTGTCTATGTTTTGAACCATTCCTGTGACACTAAATATAGATTCCGATGCTTCATTTCAGGTTTACTGTATCCCTCTGACCTTCTCATTGACGATGAAACACAGAAATTTCATCGGCATTAAATACTAAAATCACAATGCCGACTTAAGTACAAGAAAACTGACTCTTCTTACTGTCTATGTTTTGAACCATTCCTGTGACACTAGTTATAGACCCCGATACTTCACTTCAGGTTTACTGTATCCCTCTGACTTTCTATTTGACGGTGAAACACAGAAATTGCATCGGATTTAATTAGAAAATGCATAATGCCGATTTAAGTACAACTAAACTGATTCTTCTCACTGTCTATGTTTTGAACCGATCCTGTGACACTAGTTATAGATTCCAATGCTTCACGTCAGGTTTACTGTATCCCTCTGACTTTCTTATTGACGATGACACACAGAAATTGCATCGGAATTAAATACAAAAGGCACAATGCCGACTTAATTATTAGAAAACTGACTCTTCTTATTGTCTATGATTTGAACCATTCCTGTGACACTAGTTATAGATTCCGATGCTTCACTTCAGGTTTACTGTATCCCTCTGACCTTCTTATTAACGATGACACACAGAAATTGCATCGGAATTAAATACAAAAGGCACAATGCCGACTTTAATACAAGTAAACTGACTCTTCTTACTGTCTAAGTTTTGAACCATTCCTGTGACACTAGTTATAGATTCCGATACTTCACTTCAGATTTACTGTATCCCTCTGACCTTCTTGTCGACGATGAAACACAGAATTTGCATCGGAATTAAATACAAAAGGCACAATGCCGACTTAAGTACAAGAAAATTGACTCTTCTTACTGTCTATGCTTTGAGCCACTCCTGTGACACTAGTTATAGATTCCGATGCTTCACTTCAGGTTTACTGTATCCCTCTGACCTTCTTATTGACGATGAAACACAGAAATTGCATCGGAATACAAACAAAGGGCACAATGCCGACTTAAGTACAAGAAGACTGGCTTTTCTTACTGTCTATGTTTTCAACCTTTCCTGTGAGACTGGTTTTAGATTCCGATGCTTCACTTCAGGTTTACTGTATCCCTTGGCCCTTCCTATTGACAACGAAACACAGAAAGTGCATCGTAATTAAATAGAAAAGGCACAATGCGCGACTTAAGTACACGAAAAACTGACTCTTCTTAGTGTCTATGTTTTGAACTATTCCTGTGACACTAGTTATAGATTCCGATGCTTCACTTCAGGTTTGCTGTATCCCTCTGACCGTCTTATTGACGATGAAACACAGAAATCGCATCGGAACTAAATACAAAAAGCACAATGCCGACTCAAGTTAAAGAAGACTGGCTCTTCCTACTGTCTATGTTTTGAACTTTTCCTGTGAGACCGGTTTTAGATTCCGATGCTTCACTTCAGGTTTACTGTATCCCTTGGCCCTTCTAATTGACGAAGAAACTCAGAAATTGCATCGGAATTAAATACAAAAGGCACAATGCCGACATAAGTACAAGGAAACTGACGCTTCTTACTATCTATGTTTTGAACCATTCCTGTGACACTAGTTATAGATTCCGATGCTTCACTTCAGGTTTACTATATCCCTGTGACCTTCTTATTGACGATGAAACACAGAAATTGATTCGGAATTAAATAAAAAAGGCACAATGCCGACTTAAGTACAAGTAAACTGACTCTTATTACTGTCTATGTTTTGAACCATTCCCTTGACACTAGTTATAGATTCCGATGCTTCACATCAAGTTTTCTGTAACCGTCTGACATTCTTATTGACGATGAAACACAGAGATTGCATCCGAATTGAATACAAAGGGCGCAATAGCGACTTAAGTACAAGAAAATTGACTCTTCTTACTGTCTATGATTTGAACCATTCCTGTGACACTAGTTATAGATTCCGATGCTTCACTTCAGGTTTACTGTATCCCTCTGACCTTCTTATTGACGATGAAACACAGAAATTGCATCGGAATGAAGTACAAAACTCACAATTCCAACTTAAGTACAAGTAAACTGACTCTTCTTACTGTCCATGTTTTGAACCATTCCTGTGACACTAGTTATAGATTCCGATACTTCACTTCAGGTTTACAGTAACCCTCTGACCTTCTTATTGACGATGAAACACAGAAATTGCGTCGGAATTAAATACAAAACGCACAATGCCGACATAAGTATAAGAAGATTGACTCTTCTTACTGTTTATGTTTTGAACCATTCCTGTGACACTAGTTATAGATTCCGATGCTTCACTTCAGGTTTACTGTATCCCTCTGACCTTCTTATTGACGATGAAACACAGAAATTGCATCGGAATTTAATACAAAAGGCACAATGCCGACTTGAGTACAAGTAAACTGACTCTTCTTACTGTCAATGTTTTGAGGTATTTCTGTGACACTAGTTATAGATTCCGATGCTTCACTTCAGGGTTACTGTATCCCTCTGACCTACGTATTGACGATGGCACGCAGAAATTGTATCGGAATTAATGGCAAAAGGCACAATGCCGACTTAAGTACAAGAAAACTGACTCTTCTTACTGTCTATGTTTTAACCATTCCTGTGAAACTAGTTATAGATTCCGATGCTTCACTTCAGGTTTACTGTATCCCTCTGACATTCTAATTGACGTCCGCCCCAGTAGCTGAGTGGTCAGCGTGACGGATTGCCGTCGTCTGGGCCCGGGTTCGATTCCCGGCTGGGTCGGACATTTTCTCCGCTCAGGGACTGGGTGTTGTGTTGTGTTCATTATCATTTCATCCCCATCCGGCGTGCAGGTCGCCCAATGTGGCGCCGAATGTAATAAGACCTGCGATATGGCAGCCGGACCTGCCCCGCGAGGGGCCTCCCGGCCAATGACGCCAAACGCTCATCATCATCATCATTCTAATTGACGATGAAAAACAGAAATTGCATCGGAATGAAATACAAAACTCACAATGCCAACTTAAGTACAAGTAAACTGACTCTTCTTACTGTCTATGTTTTGAAACATTCCTGTGGCACTAGCTATAGATTCCGATGCTTCACTTCAGGTTTACTGTATCCCTCTGACCTTCTTATTGACGATGAAACACAGAAAACGCATCGGAATTAAATACAAAAGGCACAATGCCGAATGAAGTACAAGTAAACTGACTCTTCTTACAGTCTATGATTTGAACTATTCCTGTGACACTAGTTATAGATTCCGATGCTTCACTTCAAGTTTACAGTATCCCTCTGACCTTCATATTGACGATGAAACACAGAAATTGCATCGGAATAAATAACAAAAGGCACAATGCCGACTTAAGTACAAGAAAATTGACTCTTCTTACTGTCTATGCTTTGAACCACTCCTGTGACACTAGTTATAGATTCCGATGCTTCACTTCAGGTTTACTGTATCCCTCTGACCTTCTTATTGACGATGAAACACAGAAATTGCATCGGAATACAAACAAAGGGCACAATGAAGACTTAAGTACAAGAAGACTGGCTTTTCTTACTGTCTATGTTTTCAACCTTTCCTGTGAGACAGGTTTTAGATTCCGATGCTTCACTTCAGGTTTACTGTATCCCTTGGCCCTTCCTATTGACAACGAAACACAGAAAGTGCATCGTAATTAAATAGAAAAGGCACAATGCGCGACTTAAGTACACGAAAAACTGACTCTTGTTAGTGTCTATGTTTTGAACTATTCCTGTGACACTAGTTATAGATTCCGATGCTTCACTTCAGGTTTGCTGTATCCCTCTGACCGTCTTATTGACGATGAAACACAGAAATCGCATCGGAACTAAATACAAAAAGCACAATGCCGACTCAAGTTAAAGAAGACTGGCTCTTCCTACTGTCTATGTTTTGAACTTTTCCTGTGAGACCGGTTTTAGATTCCGATGCTTCACTTCAGGTTTACTGTATCCCTTGGCCCTTCTAATTGACGAAGAAACTCAGAAATTGCATCGGAATTAAATACAAAAGGCACAATGCCGACATAAGTACAAGGAAACTGACGCTTCTTACTATCTATGTTTTGAACCATTCCTGTGACACTAGTTATAGATTCCGATGCTTCACTTCAGGTTTACTATATCCCTGTGACCTTCTTATTGACGATGAAACACAGAAATTGATTCGGAATTAAATAAAAAAGGCACAATGCCGACTTAAGTACAAGTAAACTGACTCTTATTACTGTCTATGTTTTGAACCATTCCCTTGACACTAGTTATAGATTCCGATGCTTCACATCAAGTTTTCTGTAACCGTCTGACATTCTTATTGACGATGAAACACAGAGATTGCATCCGAATTGAATACAAAGGGCGCAATAGCGACTTAAGTACAAGAAAATTGACTCTTCTTACTGTCTATGATTTGAACCATTCCTGTGACACTAGTTATAGATTCCGATGCTTCACTTCAGGTTTACTGTATCCCTCTGACCTTCTTATTGACGATGAAACACAGAAATTGCATCGGAATGAAGTACAAAACTCACAATTCCAACTTAAGTACAAGTAAACTGACTCTTCTTACTGTCCATGTTTTGAACCATTCCTGTGACACTAGTTATAGATTCCGATACTTCACTTCAGGTTTACAGTAACCCTCTGACCTTCTTATTGACGATGAAACACAGAAATTGCGTCGGAATTAAATACAAAACGCACAATGCCGACATAAGTATAAGAAGATTGACTCTTCTTACTGTACATGTTTTGAACCATTCCTGTGACACTAGTTATAGATTCCGATGCTTCACTTCAGGTTTACTGTATCCCTCTGACCTTCTTATTGACGATGAAACACAGAAATTGCATCGGAATACAAACAAAGGGCACAATGCCGACTTAAGTACAAGAAGACTGGCTTTTCTTACTGTCTATGTTTTCAACCTTTCCTGTGAGACAGGTTTTAGATTCCGATGCTTCACTTCAGGTTTACTGTATCCCTTGGCCCTTCCTATTGACAACGAAACACAGAAAGTGCATCGTAATTAAATAGAAAAGGCACAATGCGCGACTTAAGTACACGAAAAACTGACTCTTCTTAGTGTCTATGTTTTGAACTATTCCTGTGACACTAGTTATAGATTCCGATGCTTCACTTCAGGTTTGCTGTATCCCTCTGACCGTCTTATTGACGATGAAACACAGAAATCGCATCGGAACTAAATACAAAAAGCACAATGCCGACTCAAGTTAAAGAAGACTGGCTCTTCCTACTGTCTATGTTTTGAACTTTTCCTGTGAGACCGGTTTTAGATTCCGATGCTTCACTTCAGGTTTACTGTATCCCTTGGCCCTTCTAATTGACGAAGAAACTCAGAAATTGCATCGGAATTAAATACAAAAGGCACAATGCCGACATAAGTACAAGGAAACTGACGCTTCTTACTATCTATGTTTTGAACCATTCCTGTGACACTAGTTATAGATTCCGATGCTTCACTTCAGGTTTACTATATCCCTGTGACCTTCTTATTGACGATGAAACACAGAAATTGATTCGTAATTAAATAAAAAAGGCACAATGCCGACTTAAGTACAAGTAAACTGACTCTTATTACTGTCTATGTTTTGAACCATTCCCTTGACACTAGTTATAGATTCCGATGCTTCACATCAAGTTTTCTGTAACCGTCTGACATTCTTATTGACGATGAAACACAGAGATTGCATCCGAATTGAATACAAAGGGCGCAATAGCGACTTAAGTACAAGAAAATTGACTCTTCTTACTGTCTATGATTTGAACCATTCCTGTGACACTAGTTATAGATTCCGATGCTTCACTTCAGGTTTACTGTATCCCTCTGACCTTCTTATTGACGATGAAACACAGAAATTGCATCGGAATGAAGTACAAAACTCACAATTCCAACTTAAGTACAAGTAAACTGACTCTTCTTACTGTCCATGTTTTGAACCATTCCTGTGACACTAGTTATAGATTCCGATACTTCACTTCAGGTTTACAGTAACCCTCTGACCTTCTTATTGACGATGAAACACAGAAATTGCGTCGGAATTAAATACAAAACGCACAATGCCGACATAAGTATAAGAAGATTGACTCTTCTTACTGTTTATGTTTTGAACCATTCCTGTGACACTAGTTATAGATTCCGATGCTTCACTTCAGGTTTACTGTATCCCTCTGACCTTCTTATTGACGATGAAACACAGAAATTGCATCGGAATTTAATACAAAAGGCACAATGCCGACTTGAGTACAAGTAAACTGACTCTTCTTACTGTCAAAGTTTTGAGGTATTTCTGTGACACTAGTTATAGATTCCGATGCTTCACTTCAGGGTTACTGTATCCCTCTGACCTACGTATTGACGATGGCACGCAGAAATTGTATCGGAATTAATGGCAAAAGGCACAATGCCGACTTAAGTACAAGAAAACTGACTCTTGTTACTGTCTATGTTTTAACCATTCCTGTGAAACTAGTTATAGATTCCGATGCTTCACTTCAGGTTTACTGTATCCCTCTGACATTCTAATTGACGTCCGCCCCAGTAGCTGAGTGGTCAGCGTGACGGATTGCCGTCGTCTGGGCCCGGGTTCGATTCCCGGCTGGGTCGGACATTTTCTCCGCTCAGGGACTGGGTGTTGTGTTGTGTTCATTATCATTTCATCCCCATCCGGCGTGCAGGTCGCCCAATGTGGCGCCGAATGTAATAAGACCTGCGATATGGCAGCCGGACCTGCCCCGCGAGGGGCCTCCCGGCCAATGACGCCAAACGCTCATCATCATCATCATTCTAATTGACGATGAAAAACAGAAATTGCATCGGAATGAAATACAAAACTCACAATGCCAACTTAAGTACAAATAAACTGACTCTTCTTACTGTCTATGTTTTGAAACATTCCAGTGGCACTAGCTATAGATTCCGATGCTTCACTTCAGGTTTACTGTATCCCTCTGACCTTCTTATTGACGATGAAACACAGAAAACGCATCGGAATTAAATACAAAAGGCACAATGCCGAATGAAGTACAAGTAAACTGACTCTTCTTACAGTCTATGATTTGAACTATTCCTGTGACACTAGTTATAGATTCCGATGCTTCACTTCAAGTTTACAGTATCCCTCTGACCTTCATATTGACGATGAAACACAGAAATTGCATCGGAATAAATAACAAAGGGCACAATGCCGACTCAAGTACAAGAAGATTGGCTCTTCTTACTGTCTCTGATTTGAACCTTTCCTGGGTGACCGGTTTTAGTTTCCGATGCATCACTTCAATTTTACTGTATCCGTTGGCCTTCTTATTGACGACGAAACACAGAAATTGCATCGGAATTATATAGAAAAATCACAATGCCGACTTAAGTACAAGAAAACTGACTCTTCTTACTGTCTATGTTTTTAACCATTCCTGTGACACTAGTTATAGATTCCGATGCTTCACGTCAGGTTTGCTGTATCACTCTGACCGTCTTATTGACGATGAAACACAGAAATTGCATCGGAATTAAATACAAAAGGCACAATGCCGACTTAATTATAATAAAACTGACTCTTCTTACTGTCTATGTTTTGAACCATTCCTGTGACACTAGTTATAGATTCCGATGCTGCACTTCATGTTAACTGTATCCCTCTGACCTTCTTATGGACGATGAATCACAGATATTGCATCGGAAATAATACAAAAGGCACAATGCTGACTTAAGTACAAGTAAACTGACTCTTCTTACTGTCTATGATTTGAACCATTTGTGTGACACTAGTTACAGATTCCGATGCTTCACTTCAGGTTCACTGTATCCCTCTGACCGTCGTATTGACGATGAAACACAGAAATTGCATCGGAATTAAATAAAAAAGGCACAATGCCGACTTAAGTACATGTAAACTGACTCTTCATACTGTCTATGCTTTGAACCATTCCTGTGACACTAGCTATAGATTACGATGCTTCACTTCAGGTTTACTGTATCCCTCTGACCTTCCTATTGACGATGACACACAGAAATAACATCGGAATTAAATACAAAAGGCACAATGCCGACTTAAGTACAAGGAAACTGACTCTTCTAACTGTCTATGTTTTGAACCATTCCTGTGACACTAAATATAGATTCCGATGCTTCATTTCAGGTTTACTGTATCCCTCTGACCTTCTCATTGACGATGAAACACAGAAATGTCATCGGCATTAAATACTAAAATCACATTGCCGACTTAAGTACAAGAAAACTGACTCTTCTTACTGTCTATGTTTTGAACCATTCCTGTGACACTAGTTATAGACCCCGATGCTTCACTTCAGGTTTACTGTATCCCTCTGACTTTCTTTTTGACGGTGTAACACAGATATTGCATCGGATTTAATTAGAAAATGCATAATGCCGATTTAAGTACAACTAAACTGATTCTTCTTACTGTCTATGCTTTGAACCATTCCTGTGACACTAGTTATAGATTCCGATGATTCACTTCAGGTTTACTGTATCCCTCTGACCTTCTTATTGACGATGACACACAGAAATTGCATCGGAATTAAATACAAAAAAGCACAATGCCGACTTTAGTTCAAGTAAACTGACTCTTCTTACTGTCTAAGTTTTGAATCATTCCTGTGACACTAGTTATAGATTCCGATACTTCACTTCAGATTTACTGTATCCCCCTGACCTTCTTGTCGACGATGAAGCACAGAAATTGCATCGGAATTAAATACAAAAGGCACAATGCCGACTTAAGTACAAGAAAATTGACTCTTCTTACTGTCTATGCTTTGAACCACTCCTGTGACACTAGTTATAGATTCCGATGCTTCACTTCAGGTTTACTGTATCCCTCTGACCTTCTTATTGACGATGAAACACAGAAATTGCATCGGAATACAAACAAAGGGCACAATGCCGACTTAAGTACAAGAAGACTGTTTCATCTTACTGTCTATGTTTTGAACCATTCCTGTGACACTAGTTATAGATTCCGATGCTTCACATCAGGTTTACTGTATCCCTCTGACCTTCTTGTTGACGATGAAACACAGAAATTGCATCGGACTTAAATACAAAAGGCTCAATGACGACTCAAGTACAAGAAGACTGGCTTTTCTTACTGTCTATGTTTTCAACTCTTCCTGTGAGACAGGTTTTAGATTCCGATGCTTCACTTCAGGTTTACTGTATCCCTTGGCCCTTCCTATTGACAACGAAACACAGAAAGTGCATCGGAATTAAATAGAAAAGGCACAATGCGCGACTTAAGTACACGAAAAACTGACTCTTCTTAGTGTCTATGTTTTGAACTATTCCTGTGACACTAGTTATAGATTCCGATGCTTCACTTCAGGTTTGCTGTATCCCTCTGACGGTCTTATTGACGATGAAACACAGAAATCGCATCGGAATTAAATACAAAAAGCACAATGCCGACTCAAGTTAAAGAAGACTGGCTCTTCCTACTGTCTAAGATTTGAACGTTTCCTGTGAGACCGGTTTTAGATTCCGATGCTTCACTTCAGGTTTACTATATCCCTTGGCCCTTCTAATTGACGAAGAAACTCAGAAATTGAATCGAAATTAAATACAAAAGGCACAATGCCGACTTAAGTACAAGTAAACTGACTCTTATTACTGTCTATGTTTTGAACCATTCCCTTGACACTAGTTATCGATTCCGATGCTTCACATCAAGTTTTCTGTAACCGTCTGACATTCTTATTGACGCTGAATCACAGAAATTGCATCCGAATTAAATACAAAGGGCGCAATGCCGACTTAAGTACAAGAAAATTGACTCTTCTTACTGTCTATGATTTGAACCATTCCTGTGACACTAGTTATAGATTCCGATGCTTCACTTCAGGTTTACTGTATCCCTCTGACCTTCTTATTGACGATGAAACAGAGAAATTGCATCGGCATGAAGTACAAAACTCACAATTTCAACTTAAGTACAAGTAAACTGACTCTTCTTACTGTCTATGTTTTGAACCATTCCTGTGACACTAGTTATAGATTCCGATGTTTCACTTCAGGTTTACTGTATCCCTTGGCCCTTCTTATTGACGACGAAACACAGAAAGTGCATCGGAATTAAATAGAAAAGGCACAATGCGCAAATTAAGTACACGAAAAACTGTTTCTTCTTTCTGTCTATGATTTGAACCATTCCTGTGACTCTAGTTATTGATTCCGATGCTTCACGTCAGGTTTACTGTATCCCTCTGACCTTCCTATTGACGATGAAACACAGAATTTGCATCGGAATTAAATACAAAAGGCACAATGTCGACTTAAGTACAAGTAAACTGACTCTTCTTACTGTCTATGGTTTGAACCATTCCTGTGACACTAGTTATAGATTCCGATACTTCACTTCAGGTTTACAGTAACCCTCTGACCTTCTTATTGACGATGAAACACAGAAATTGCGTCGGAATTAAATACAAAACGCACAATGCCGACATAAGTACAAGAAGATTGACTCTTCTTACTGTTTATGTTTTGAACCATTCCTGTGACACTAGTTATAGATTCCGATGCTTCACTTCAGGTTTACTGTATCCCTCTGACCTTCTTATTGACGATGAAACACAGAAATTTCATCGGAATTTAATACAAAAGGCACAATGCCGACTTGAGTACAAGTAAACTGACTCTTCTCACTGTCAATGTTTTGAGCTATTTCTGTGACACTACTTATAGATTCCGATGCTTCACTTCAGGGTTACTGTATCCCTCTGACCTACGTATTGATGATGGCACACAGAAATTGTATCGGAATTAAAGGCAAAAGGCACAATGCCGACTTAACTACAAGAAAACTGACTCTTGTTACTGTCTATGTTTTAACCATTCCTGTGAAACTAGTTATAGATTCCGATGCTTCCCTTCAGGTTTACTGTATACCTCTGACCTTCTTTTTGACGATGAAACACAGAAATTGCATCGGAATTAAATACAAATGGCACAATGCCGACTCAAGTACAAGAAGATTGGCTCTTCTTACTGTCTCTGATTTGATCCTTTCCTGGGAGACCGGTTTTAGATTCCGATGCTTCACTTCAGGTTTTCTGTATCCCTTGGACCTTCTTATTTACGACGAAACACAGAAATCGCATCGGAATTAAATAGAAAAGGCACAATGCCGGGTTAAGTACAAGAAGACTGACTCTTCTTACTATGTTTTGAACCATTCCTGTGACACTAGTTATAGATTCCGATGCATCACTTCAGGGTTACTGTATGCCTCTGACCTTCTTATTGACGACGAAACACAGAAATTGCATCGGAATTAAATACAAAAGGCACAATGCCGACTTAATTATTAGAAAACTGACTCTTCTTACTGTCTATGCTTTGAACCATTCCTGTGACACTAGTTACAGATTCCGATGCTTCACTTCAGGATTACTGTATCCCTCTGACATTCTAATTGACGATGAAACACAGAAATTGCTTCGGAATGAAATGCAAAACTCACAATGCCGACTTATGTACAAGTAAACTGACTCATCTTACTGTCTATGTTTTAACCATTCCTGTGACACTAGTAATAGATTCCGATGCTTCACATCAGGTTTACTGTAACCGTTTGACCTTCTTATTGACGATGAAACACAGAAATTGCATCGGAATTAAATACAAAAGGCGCAATGCCGATTTAAGTACAAGAAAATTGACTCTTCTTACTGTCTATGTTTTGAACCATTCCTGTGACACTAGTTACAGATTCCGATGCTTCACTTCAGTATTACTGTATCCCTCTGACATTCAAATTGACGATGAAACACAGAAATTGCTTCGGAATGAAATACAAAACTCACAATGCCAACTTAAGCACAAGTATACTGACTCTTCTTACTGTCTATGTTTTGAAACATTCCTGTGGCACTAGCTATAGATTCCGATGCTTCACTTCAGGTTTACTGTATCCCTCTGACCTTCATATTGACGATGAAACACAGAAAACGCACCGGAATTAAATACAAAAGGCACAATGCCGAATGAAGTACAAGTAAACTGACTCTTCTTACAGTCTATGATTTGAACTATTCCTGTGACACTAGTTATAGATTCCGATGCTTCACTTCAGGTTTACTGTATCCCTCTGACCTTCATATTGACGATGAAACACAGAAATTGCATCGGAATAAAATACAAAGGGCACAATGCCCACTTAAGTACAAGAAAACTGACTCTTCTTACTGTCTATGTTTTCAACCATTCCTGTGACACTAGTTATAGATTCCGATGCTTCACCTCAGGTTTACTGTATCCTTCTGACCTTCTTATCGACGATGAAACACAGATATTCGATTGGAATTAAATACAAAAGGGACAATGCCGACTTAATTATAAGAAAACTGACTCATCTTACTGTCTATGTTTGAACCATTCCTGTGACACTAGTTATAGATTCCGATGCTTCACTTCAGGTTTACTGTATCCCTCTGACCTTCTTATTGACGATGAAACACAGAATTTGCATCGGAATTAATTACAAAAGGCACAATGCCGACTTAATTATTAGAAAACTGACTCTTCTTACTCTCTATTCTTTGAACCTTTCCTGTGACTCTTGTTATAGATTCCGAAGCTTCACTTCAGGTTTACTGTATCCCTCTGACCTTCTTATTGACGATGAAACACAGAAATTGCATCGGAATTAAATACAAAAGGCACAATGCAGACTTATGTACAAGCAAACTGACTCTTCTAACTGTCTATGTTTTGAACCATTCCTGTGACACTGGTTATAGATTCCGATGCTTTACTTCAGGTTTACTGTAACCGTCTGACCTTCTTATTGACGATGATACACAGAAACTGCATCCGAATTAAATACAATAGGCGCAATGCCGACTTAAGTACAAGAAAATTGACTCTTCTTACTGTCTATGTTTTGATCCATTCCTGTGACACTAGTTATAGATTCCGATACTTCACTGCAGATTTACTGTATCCCTCTGACCTTCTTGTCGACGATGAAACACAGAAATTGCATCGGAATTAAATACAAAAGGCACAATGCCGACTTAAGTACAAGAAAATTGACTCTTGTTACTGTCTATGCTTTGACCATTCCTGTGGCACTAGTTATAGACTCCAATGCTTCACTTCAGGTTTACTGTATCCCTCTGACCTTCCTATTGACGATGAAACACAGAAATTGCATCGGAATACAAACAAAGGGCACAATGCCGACTTAAGTACAAGACAATTGACTCATCTTACTGTCTATGTTTTGAACCATTCCTGTGACACTAGTTATAGATTCCGATGCTTCACATCAGGTTTACTGTATCCCTCTGACCTTCTTATTGACGTTGAAACACAGAAATTGCATCGGAATTAAATACAAAAGGCACAATGCTGACTTATGTACAAGTAAACTGACTCATCTTACTGTCTATGTTTGAACCATTCCTGTGACACAAGTTATAGATTCCGATGCTTCACTTCAGGTTTACTGTAACCGATTGACCTTCTTATTGACGATGAAACACAGAAATTGCATCGGAATTAAATACAAAAGGCGCAATGCCGACTTAAGTACAAGAAAATTGACTCTTCTTACTGTCTATGTTTTGAACCATTCCTGTGACACTAGTTACAGATTCCGATGCTTCACTTCAGGTTTACTATATCCCTCTGACATTCTAAATGACGTCCGCCCCAGTAGCTGAGTGGTCAGCGTGACGGATTGCCGTCCTCTGGGCCCGGGTTCGATTCCCGGCTGGGTCGGAGATTTTCTCTGCTCAGGGACTGGGTGTTGTGTTGTGTTCATCATCATTTCATCCCCATCCGGCGTGCAGGTCGCCCAATGTGCGCCGAATGTAATAAGACCTGCGACATGGCAGCCGGACCTGCCCCGCGAGGGGCCTCCCGGCCAATGACGCCAAACGCTCATCATCATCATCATTCTAATTGACGATGAAACACAGAAATTGCATCGGAATGAAATACAAAACTCACAATGCCAACTTAAGTACACGTAAACTGACTCTTCTTACTGTCTATGTTTTGAAACATTCCTGTGGCACTAGCTATAGATTCCGATGCTTCACTTCAGGTTTACTGTATCCCTCTGACCTTCTTATTGACGATGAAACACAGAAAACGCATCGGAATTAAATACAAACGGCACAATGCCGAATGAAGTACAAGTCAACTGACTCTTCTTACAGTCTAAGATTTGAACTATTCCTGTGACACTAGTTATAGATTCCGATGCTTCACTTCAGGGTTACTGTATCCCTCTGACCTTCTTATTATCAATGAAACACAGAAATTGCATCGGAATTAAATACAAAATGCACAATGCCGACTTAAGTACAAGAAAACTGATTCTACTTACTGTCTATGTTTTTAACCATTCCTGTGACACTAGTTATAGATTCCAAAGCTTCACTGCAGGTTTACTGTATCCCTCTGACATTCTTATTGACGATGAAACACAGAAATTGCATCGGAATTAAATAGAAAAGGTACAATGCCGACTTAAGCACACGGAAACTGACTCTTCTTACTGTCTATGTTTGAACCATTCCTGTGACACTAGTTATAGATTCCGATGCATCACTTCAGGTTTACTGTATCCCTCTCAGCTTCGTATTGACGATCAAACACAGACATTGCATCGGAAGTAAATACAAAAGGCACAATGCACACTCAAGTACAAGAAGACTGGCTCTTCTTACTGGCTATGTTTTGAACCTTTCCTGTGAGACCGGTTTTAGTTTCCGATGCATCACTTCAGGTTTACTGTATACCTTGGCCCTTCTTATTGACGACGAACCACAGAAATTGCATCGGCATTATATAGAAAAATCACAATGCCGACTTAAGTACAAGAAAACTGACTCTTCTTACTGCCTATGTTTTTAACCATTCCTGTGACACTAGTTACAGATTCCGATGCTTCACTTCAGGTTTGCTGTATCACTCTGACTGTCTTATTGACGATGAAACACAGAAATTGCATCGGAATTAAACACAAAAGGCACAATGCCGACTTAATTATAAGAAAACTGACTCTTCTTACTGTCTATGCTTTGAACCATTCCTGTGACAGTAGTTATAGATTCCGATGCTTCACTTCAGGTTCACTGTATCCCTCTGACCGTCGTATTGACGATGAAACACAGAAATTGCATCGGAATTAAATAAAAAAGGCACAATGCCGACTTAAGTACATGTAAACTGACTCTTCATACTGTCTATGTTTTGAACCATTCCTGTGACACTAGCTATAGATTACGATGCTTCACTTCAGGTTTACTGTATCCCTCTGACCTTCTTATTGACGATGACACACAGAAATTACATCGGAATTAAATACAAAAGGCACAATGCCGACTTAAGTACAAGAAAACTGACTCTTCTTACTGTCTATGTTTTGAACCATTCCTGTGACACTAAATATAGAATCCGATGCTTCATTTCAGGTTTACTGTATCCCTCTGACCTTCTCATTGACGATGAAACACAGAAATTTCATCGGCATTAAATACTAAAATCACAATGCCGACTTAAGTACAAGAAAACTGACTCTTCTTACTGTCTATGTTTTGAACCATTCCTGTGACACTAGTTATAGACCCCGATGCTTCACTTCAGGTTTACTGTATCCCTCTGACTTTCTTTTTGACGGTGGAACACAGAAATTGCATCGGATTTAATTAGAAAATGCATAATGCCGATTTAAGTACAACTAAACTGATTCTTCTTACTGTCTATGTTTTGAACCGATCCTGTGACACTAGTTATAGATTCCAATGCTTCACTTCAGGTTTACTGTATCCCTTGGCCCTTCTTATTGACGACGAAACACAGAATTTGCATCGGAATTAATTACAAAAGGCACAATGCCGACTTAAGTACAAGAAAATTGACTCTTCTTACTGTCTATGCTTTGAACCAGTCCTGTGACACTAGTTATAGATTCCGATGCTTCACTTCAGGTTTACTGTATCCCTCTGACCTTCTTATTGACGATGAAACACAGAAATTGCATCGGAATACAAACAAAGGGCACAATGCCGACTTAAGTACAAGAAGACTGTTTCATCTTACTGTCTATGTTTTGAACCATTCCTGTGACACTAGTTATAGATTCCGATGCTTCACATCAGGTTTACTGTATCCCTCTGACCTTCTTGTTGACGATGAAACACAGAAATTGCATCGGACTAAAATACAAAAGGCTCAATGACGACTCAAGTACAAGAAGACTGGCTTTTCTTACTGTCTATGTTTTCAACTTTTCCTGTAAGACAGGTTTTAGATTCCGATGCTTCACTTCAGGTTTACTGTATCCCTTGGCCCTTCCTATTGACAACGAAACACAGAAAGTGCATCGGAATTAAATAGAAAAGGCACAATGCGCGACTTAAGTACACGAAAAACTGACTCTTCTTAGTGTCTATGTTTTGAACTATTCCTGTGACACTAGTTATAGATTCCGATGCTTCACTTCAGGTTTGCTGTATCCCTCCGACGGTCTTATTGACGATGAAACACAGAAATCGCATCGGAATTAAATACAAAAAGCACAATGCCGACTCAAGTTAAAGAAGACTGGCTCTTCCTACTGTCTAAGTTTTGAAGGTTTCCTGTGAGACCGGTTTTAGATTCCGATGCTTCACTTCAGGTTTACTGTATCCCTTGGCCCTTCTAATTGACGAAGAAGCTCAGAAATTGAATCGAAATTAAATACAAAAGGCACAATGCCGACTTAAGTACAAGTAAACTGACTCTTATTACTGTCTATGTTTTGAACCATTCCCTTGACACTAGTTATCGATTCCGATGCTTCACATCAAGTTTTCTGTAACCGTCTGACATTCTTATTGACGCTGAATCACAGAAATTGCATCCGAATTTAATACAAAGGGCGCAATGCCGACTTAAGTACAAGAAAATTGACTCTTCTTACTGTCTATGATTTGAACCATTCCTGTGACACTAGTTATAGATTCCGATGCTTCACTTCAGGTTTACTGTATCCCTCTGACCTTCTTATTGACGATGAAACAGAGAAATTGCATCGGAATGAAGTACAAAACTCACAATTTCAACTTAAGTACAAGTAAACTGACTCTTCTTACTGTCTATGTTTTGAACCATTCCTGTGACACTAGTTATAGATTCCGATGTTTCACTTCAGGTTTACTGTATCCCTTGGCCCTTCTTATTGACGACGAAACACAGAAAGTGCATCGGAATTAAATAGAAAAGGCACAATGCGCAAATTAAGTACACGAAAAACTGTTTCTTCTTTCTGTCTATGATTTGAACCATTCCTGTGACTCTAGTTATTGATTCCGATGCTTCACGTCAGGTTTACTGTATCCCTCTGACCTTCCTATTGACGATGAAACACAGAATTTGCATCGGAATTAAATACAAAAGGCACAATGTCGACTTAAGTACAAGTAAACTGACTCTTCTTACTGTCTATGTTTTGAACCATTCCTGTGACACTAGTTATAGATTCCGATACTTCACTTCAGGTTTACAGTAACCCTCTGACCTTCTTATTGACGATGAAACACAGAAATTGCGTCGGAATTAAATACAAAACGCACAATGCCGACATAAGTACAAGAAGATTGACTCTTCTTACTGTTTATGTTTTGAACCATTCCTGTGACACTAGTTATAGATTCCGATGCTTCACTTCAGGTTTACTGTATCCCTCTGACCTTCTTATTGACGATGAAACACAGAAATTGCATCGGAATTTAATACAAAAGGCACAATGCCGACTTGAGTACAAGTAAACTGACTCTTCTCACTGTCAATGTTTTGAGCTATTTCTGTGACACTACTTATAGATTCCGATGCTTCACTTCAGGGTTACTGTATCCCTCTGACCTACGTATTGATGATGGCACACAGAAATTGTATCGGAATTAAAGGCAAAAGGCACAATGCCGACTTAACTACAAGAAAACTGACTCTTGTTACTGTCTATGTTTTAACCATTCCTGTGAAACTAGTTATAGATTCCGATGCTTCCCTTCAGGTTTACTGTATACCTCTGACCTTCTTTTTGACGATGAAACACAGAAATTGAATCGGAATTAAATACAAATGGCACAATGCCGACTCAAGTACAAGAAGATTGGCTCTTCTTACTGTCTCTGATTTGATCCTTTCCTGGGAGACCGGTTTTAGATTCCGATGCTTCACTTCAGGTTTTCTGTATCCCTTGGACCTTCTTATTTACGACGAAACACAGAAATCGCATCGGAATTAAATAGAAAAGGCACAATGCCGGGTTAAGTACAAGAAGACTGACTCTTCTTACTATGTTTTGAACCATTCCTGTGACACTAGTTATAGATTCCGATGCATCACTTCAGGGTTACTGTATGCCTCTGACCTTCTTATTGACGACGAAACACAGAAATTGCATCGTAATTAAATACAAAAGGCACAATGCCGACTTAATTATTAGAAAACTGACTCTTTTTACTGTCTATGCTTTGAACCATTCCTGTGACACTAGTTACAGATTCCGATGCTTCACTTCAGGATTACTGTACCCCTCTGACATTCTAATTGACGATGAAACACAGAAATTGCTTCGGAATGAAATACAAAACTCACAATGCCGACTTATGTACAAGTAAACTGACTCATCTTACTGTCTATGTTTTAACCATTCCTGTGACACTAGTTATAGATTCCGATGCTTGACTTCAGGTTTACTGTAACCGTTTGACCTTCTTATTGACGATGAAACACAGAAATTGCATCGGAATTAAATACAAAAGTCGCAATGCCGATTTAAGTACAAGAAAATTGACTCTTCTTACGGTCTATGTTTTGAACCATTCCTGTGACACTAGTTACAGATTCCGATGCTTCACTTCAGGATTACTGTATCCCTCTGACATTCAAATTGACGATGAAACACAGAAATTGCTTCGGAATGAGATACAAAACTCACAATGCCAACTTAAGCACAAGTAAACTGACTCTTCTTACTGTCTATGTTTTGAAACATTCCTGTGGCACTAGCTATAGATTCCGATGCTTCACTTCAGGTTTACTGTATCCCTCTGACCTTCATATTGACGATGAAACGCAGAAAATGCACCGGAATTAAATACAAAAGGCACAATGCCGAATGAAGTACAAGTAAACTGACTCTTCTTACAGTCTATGATTTGAACTATTCCTGTGACACTAGTTATAGATTCCGATGCTTCACTTCAAGTTTACAGTATCCCTCTGACCTTCATATTGACGATGAAACACAGAAATTGCATCGGAATAAAATACAAAGGGCACAATGCCCACTTAAGTACAAGAAAACTGACTCTTCTTACTGTCTATGTTTTCAACCATTCCTGTGACACTAGTTATAGATTCCGATGCTTCACCTCAGGTTTACTGTATCCTTCTGACCTTCTTATCGACGATGAAACACAGATATTGGATTGGAATTAAGTACAAAAGGGACAATGCCGACTTAATTATAAGAAAACTGACTCATCTTACTGTCTATGTTTGAACCATTCCTGTGACACTAATTATAGATTCCGATGCTTCACTTCAGGTTTACTGTATCCCTCTGACCTTCTTATTGACGATGAAACACAGAATTTGCATCGGAATTAATTACAAAAGGCACAATGCCGACTTAATTATTAGAAAACTGACTCTTCTTACTCTCTATTCTTTGAACCTTTCCTGTGACTCTTGTTATAGATTCCGAAGCTTCACTTCAGGTTTACTGTATCCCTCTGACCTTCTTATTGATGATGAAACACAGAAATTGCATCGGAATTAAATACAAAAGGCACAATGCAGACTTATGTACAAGCAAACTGACTCTTCTAACTGTCTATGTTTTGAACCATTCCTGTGACACTGGTTATAGATTCCGATGCTTTACTTCAGGTTTACTGTAACCGTCTGACCTTCTTATTGACGATGATACACAGAAACTGCATCCGAATTAAATACAATAGGCGCAATGCCGACTTAAGTACAAGAAAATTGACTCTTCTTACTGTCTATGATTTGATCCATTCCTGTGACACTAGTTATAGATTCCGATACTTCACTGCAGATTTACTGTATCCCTCTGACCTTCTTGTCGACGATGAAACACAGAAATTGCATCGGAATTAAATACAAAAGGCACAATGCCGACTTAAGTACAAGAAAATTGACTCTTGTTACTGTCTATGTTTTGACCATTCCTGTGGCACTAGTTATAGATTCCAATGCTTCACTTCAGGTTTACTGTATCCCTCTGACCTTCCTATTGACGATGAAACACAGAAATTGCATCGGAATACAAACAAAGGGCACAATGCCGACTTAAGTACAAGACAATTGACTCATCTTACTGTCTATGTTTTGAACCATTCCTGTGACACTAGTTATAGATTCCGATGCTTCACATCAGGTTTACTGTATCCCTCTGACCTTCTTATTGACGTTGAAACACAGAAATTGCATCGGAATTAAATACAAAATGCACAATGCCGACTTATGTACAAGTAAACTGACTCATCTTACTGTCTATGTTTGAACCATTCCTGTGACACTAGTTATAGATTCCGATGCTTCACTTCAGGTTTACTGTAACCGATCGACCTTCTTATTGACGATGAAACACAGAAATTGCATCGGAATTAAATACAAAAGGCGCAATGCCGACTTAAGTACAAGAAAATTGTCTCTTCTTACTGTCTATGTTTTGAACCATTCCTGTGACACTAGTTACAGATTCCGATGCTTCACTTCAGGTTTACTATATCCCTCTGACATTCTAAATGACGTCCGCCCCAGTAGCTGAGTGGTCAGCGTGACGGATTGCCGTCCTCTGGGCCCGGGTTCGATTCCCGGCTGGGTCGGAGATTTTCTCTGCTCAGGGACTGGGTGTTGTGTTGTGTTCATCATCATTTCATCCCCATCCGGCGTGCAGGTCGCCCAATGTGGCGCCGAATGTAATAAGACCTGCGATATGGCAGCCGGACCTGCCCCGCGAGGGGCCTCCCGGCCAATGACGCCAAACGCTCATCATCATCATCATTCTAATTGACGATGAAACACAGAAATTGCATCGGAATGAAATACAAAACTCACAATGCCAACTTAAGTACACGTAAACTGACTCTTCTTACTGTCTATGTTTTGAAACATTCCTGTGGCACTAGCTATAGATTCCGATGCTTCACTTCAGGTTTACTGTATCCCTCTGAATTCTTATTGACGATGAAACACAGAAAACGCATCGGAATTAAATACAAACGGCACAATGCCGAATGAAGTACAAGTCAACTGACTCTTCTTACAGTTTAAGATTTGAACTATTCCTGTGACACTAGTTATAGATTCCGATGCTTCACTTCAAGTTTACAGTATCCCTCTGACCTTCATATTGACGATGAAACACAGAAATTGCATCGGAATAAAATACAAAGGGCACAATGCCGACTCAAGTACAAGAAGATTGGCTCTTCTTACTGTCTGTGATTTGAACCTTTCCTGGGTGACCGGTTTTAGATTCCGATGCTTCAGTTCAGGTTTTCTGTATCCGTTGGACCTTCTTATTTACGACGAAACACAGAAATTGCATCGGAATTAAATAGAAAAGGCACAATGCCGGGTTAAGTACAAGAAAACTGACTCTTCTTACTGTCTATGATTTGAACCATTTCTGTGAAACTAGTTACGGATTCCGACGCATCACTTCAGGGTTACTGTACCCCTCTGACCTTCTTATTTACGATGAAACACAGACATTGCATCGGAATTAAATACAAAAGCACAATGCCGACTTAATTATAAGAAAACTGACTCATCATACTGTCTATGTTGGAACCATTCCTGTGACACTAGTTATTGATTCCGATGCTTCACTTCAGGTTTACTGTATCCCTCTGACCTTCTTATTGACGATGAAACACAGATTTTGCATCGGAATTAAATACAAAAGGCACAATGTCGACTTAAGTACAAGTAAACTGACTCTTCTTACTGTCTATGTTTTGAACCATTCCTGTGACACTAGTTATAGATTCCGATACTTCACTTCAGGTTTACAGTAACCCTCTGACCTTCTTATTGACGATGAAATACAGAAATTGCGTCGGAATTAAATACAAAACGCACAATGCCGACATAAGTACAAGAAGATTGACTCTTCTTACTGTTTATGTTTTGAACCATTCCTGTGACGCTAGTTATAGATTCCGATGCATCACTTCAGGGTTACTGTATGCCTCTGACCTTCTTATTGACGATGAAACACAGAAATTGCATCGGAATTAAATACAAAAGGCATAATGCCGACTTAATTATTAGAAAACTGACTCTTCTTGCTGTCTATGCTTTGAACCATTCCTGTGACTCTAGTTATAGATTCCGATGCTTCACTTCAGGTTTACTGTATCCCTCTGACCTTCTTATTGACGTGGAAACACAGAAATTGCATCGGAATTAAATACAAAAGGCACAATGCCGACTTATGTACAAGTAAACTGACTCATCTTACTGTCTATGTTTGAACCATTCCTGTGACACTAGTTATAGATTCCGATGCTTCACTTCAGGGTTACTGTATCCCGCTGACCTTCTTATTATCAATGAAACACAGAAATTGCATCGGAATTAAATACAAAATGCACAATGCCGACTTAAGTACAAGAAAACTGATTCTACTTACTGTCTATGATTTTAACCATTCCTGTGACACTAGTTATAGATTCCAAAGCTTCACTGCAGGTTTACTGTATCCCTCTGACATTCTTATTGACGATGAAACACTGAAATTGCATCGGAATTAAATAGAAAAGGTACAATGCCGACTTAAGCACACGGAAACTGACTCTTCTTACTGTCTATGTTTGAACAATTCCTGTGACACTAGTTATAGATTCCGATGCATCACTTCAGGTTTACTGTATCCCTCTCAGCTTCGTATTGACGATCAAACACAGACATTGCATCGGAAGTAAATACAAAAGGCACAATGCACACTCAAGTACAAGAAGACTGGCTCTTCTTACTGGCTATGTTTTGAACCTTTCCTGTGAGACCGGTTTTAGTTTCCGATGCATCACTTCAGGTTTACTGTATCCCTTGGCCCTTCTTATTGACGACGAAACACAGAAATTGCATCGGAATTATATAGAAAAATCACAATGCCGACTTAAGTACAAGAAAACTGACTCTTCTTACTGCCTATGTTTTTAACCATTCCTGTGACACTAGTTACAGATTCCGATGCTTCACTTCAGGTTTGCTGTATCACTCTGACCGTCTTATTGACGATGAAACACAGAAATTGCATCGGAATTAAACACAAAAGGCACAATGCCGACTTAATTATAAGAAAACTGACTCTTCTTACTGTCTATGCTTTGAACCATTCCTGTGACAGTAGTTATAGATTCCGATGCTTCACTTCAGGTTCACTGTATCCCTCTGACCGTCGTATTGACGATGAAACACAGAAATTGCATCGGAATTAAATAAAAAAGGCACAATATCGACTTAAGTACATGTAAACTGACTCTTCATACTGTCTATGTTTTGAACCATTCCTGTGACACTAGCTATAGATTACGATGCTTCACTTCAGGTTTACTGTATCCCTCTGACTTTCTTATTGACGATGAAACACAGAAATTTCATCGGCATTAAATACCAAAATCACAATGCCGACTTAAGTACAAGAAAACTGACTCTTCTTACTGTCTATGTTTTGAACCATTCCTGTGACACTAGTTATAGACCCCGATGCTTCACTTCAGGTTTACTGTATCCCTCTGACTTTCTTTTTGACGGTGGAACACAGAAATTGCATCGGATTTAATTAGAAAATGCATAATGCCGATTTAAGTACAACTAAACTGATTCTTCTTACTGTCTATGTTTTGAACCGATCCTGTGACACTAGTTATAGATTCCAATGCTTCACGTCAGGTTTACTGTATCCCTCTGACTTTCTTATTGACGATGACACACAGAAATTACATCGGACTTAAATACAAAAGGCTCAATGACGACTCAAGTACAAGAAGACTGGCTTTTCTTACTGTCTATGTTTTCAACCTTTCCTGTGAGACAGGTTTTAGATTCCGATGCTTCACTTCAGGTTTACTGTATCCCTTGGCCCTTCCTATTGACAACGAAACACAGAAAGTGCATCGGAATTAAATAGAAAAGGCACAATGCGCGACTAAAGTACACGAAAAACTGACTCTTCTTAGTGTCTATGTTTTGAACTATTCCTGTGACACTAGTTATGGATTCCGATGCTTCACTTCAGGTTCACTGTATCCCTCTGACCGTCTTATTGACGATGAAACACAGAAATCGCATCGGAATTAAATAAAAAAAGCACAATGCCGACTCAAGTTAAAGAAGACTGGCTCTTCCTACTGTCTATCTTTTGAACTTTTCCTATGAGACCGGTTTTAGATTCCGATGCTTCACTTCAGGTTTACTGTATCCTTGGCCCTTCTAATTGACGAAGAATCTCAGAAATTGCATCGGAATTAAATACAAAAGGCACAATGCCGACATAAGTACAAGGAAACTGACGCTTCTTACTGTCCATGTTTTGAACCATTCCTGTGACACTAGTTATAGATTCCGATGCTTCACTTCAGGTTTACTGTATCCCTGTGACCTTCTTATTGACGATGAAACACAGAAATTGAATCGGAATTAAATACAAAAGGCACAATGCCGACTTAAGTACAAGTAAACTGACTCTTATTACTGTCTATGTTTTGAACCATTCCCTTGACACTAGTTATAGATTCCGATGCTTCACATCAAGTTTTCTGTAACCGTCTGACATTCTTATTGACGATGAAACACAGAAATTGCATCCGAATTAAATACAAAGGGCGCAATGCCGACTTAAGTACAAGAAAAATGACTCTTCTTACTGTCTATGATTTGAACCATTCCTGTGACACTAGTTATAGATTCCGATGCTTCACTTCAGGTTTACTGTATCCCTCTGACCTTCTTATTGACGATGAAACACAGATATTGCATCGGAATGAAGTACAAAACTCACAATTCCAACTTAAGTACAAGTAAACTGACTCTTCTTACTGTCTATGTTTTGAACCATTCCTGTGACACTAGTTATAGATTCCGATGCTTCACTTCAGGTTTACTGTATCCCTTGGCCCTTCTTATTGACGACGAAACACAGAATTTGCATCGGAATAAATTACAAAAGGCACAATGCCGACTTAATTATTAGAAAACTGACTCTTCTTACTGTCTATGCTTTGAACCATTCCTGTGACTCTAGTCATAGATTCCGATGCTTCACTTCAGGTTTACTGTATCCCTCTGACCTTCTTATTGACGATGACACACAGAAATTGCATCGGAATACAAACAAAGGGCACAATGACGAATTAAGTACAAGAAGACTGTTTCATCTTACTGTCTATGTTTTGAACCATTCCTGTGACACTCGTTGTAGGTTCCGATGCTTCACATCAGGTTCACTGTATCCCTCTGACATTCTTATTGACGATGAAACACAGAAATTGCATCGGAATTAAATACAAAAGGCTCAATGACGACTCAAGTACAAGAAGACTGGCTTTTCTTACTGTCTATGTTTTGAACCTTTCCTGTGAGACAGGTTTTAGATTCCGATGCTTCACTTCTGGTTTACTGCATCCCTTGGTCCTTCCTATTGACAACGAAACACAGAAAGTGCATTGGAATTAAATAGAAAAGGCACAATGCTGACTTAAGTACAAGAATACTGACACTTGTTACTGTCTATGATTTGAACTATTCCTGTGACACTAGTTATAGATTCCTATGCCTCACTTTAGGTTTGCTGTATTCCTCTGACCGTCTTATTGACGATGAAACACAGATATTGCATCGTAATTATAAACAAATGGCACAATGCCGACTCAAGCCCAAGAAGACTGGCTCTTCTTACTGTCTATGATTTGAACCTTTCCTGTGAGACCGGGTTTAGATTCCGATGCTTCACTTCAGGTTTACTGTATCCCTTGCACCTTCTTATTGACGACGAAACACAGAAATTGCATCGGAATTAAATACAAAAGGCACAATGCCGGGTTAAGTACAAGAAAACTGACTCTTCTTACTGTCTATGATTTGAACCATTCCTGTGACACTAGTTATAGATTCCGATGCATCACTTCAGGGTTACTGTATCCCTCTGACCTTCTTATTGACGATGAAACACAGAAATTGCATCGGAATTAAATACAAATGGCACAATGCCGACTCAAGTACAAGAAGATTGGCTCTTCTTACTGTCTCTGATTTGATCCTTTCCTGGGAGACCGGTTTTAGATTCCGATGCTTCACTTCAGGTTTTCTGTATCCCTTGGACCTTCTTATTTACTACGAAACACAGAAATTGCATCGGAATTAAATTGAAAAGGCACAATGCCGGGTTAAGTACAAGAAAACTGACTCTTCTTACTGTCTATGATTTGAACCATTTCTGTGAAACTAGTTACGGATTCCGACGCATCACTTCAGGGTTACTGTACCCCTCTGACCTTCTTATTGACGATGAAACACAGACATTGCATCGGAATTAAATACAAAAGCACAATGCCGACTTAATTATAAGAAAACTGACTCATCATACTGTCTATGTTGGAACCATTCCTGTGACACTAGTTACTGATTCCGATGCTTCACTTCAGGTTTACTGTATCCCTCTGACCTTCTTATTGACGATGAAACACAGATTTTGCATCGGAATTAAATACAAAAGGCACAATGTCGACTTAAGTACAAGTAAACTGACTCTTCTTACTGTCTATGTTTTGAACCATTCCTGTGACACTAGTTATAGATTCCGATACTTCACTTCAGGTTTACAGTAACCCTCTGACCTTCTTATTGACGATGAAATACAGAAATTGCGTCGGAATTAAATACAAAACGCACAATGCCGACATAAGTACAAGAAGATTGACTCTTCTTACTGTTTATGTTTTGAACCATTCCTGTGACGCTAGTTATAGATTCCGATGCTTCACTTCAGGTTTACTGTATCCCTCTGACCTTCTTATTGACGATGAAACACAGAAATTGCATCGGAATTTAATACAAAAGGCACAATGCCGACTTGAGTACAAGTAAACTGACTCTTCTTACTGTCAATGTTTTGAGCTATTTCTGTGACACTAGTTATAGATTCCGATGCTTCACTTCAGGGTTACTGTTTCCCTCTGACCTACGTATTGACGATGGCACACAGAAATTGTATCGGAATTAGAGGCAAAAGGCAGAATGCCGACTTAAGTACAAGAAAACTGACTCTTGTTACTGTCTATGTTTTAACCATTCCTGTGAAACTAGTTATAGATTCCGATGCTTCCCTTCAGGTTTACTGTATACCTCTGACCTTCTTTTTGACGATGAAACACAGAAATTGCATCGGAATTAAATACAAATGGCACAATGCCGACTCAAGTACAAGAAGATTGGCTCTTCTTACTGTCTCTGATTTGATCCTTTCCTGGGAGACCGGTTTTAGATTCCGATGCTTCACTTGAGGTTTTCTGTATCCCTTGGACCTTCTTATTTACGACGAAACACAGAAATTGCATCGGAATTAACTAGAAAAGGCACAATGCCGGATTAAGTACAAGAAAACTGACTCTGCTTACTATGCTTTGAACCATTCCTGTGACACTAGTTATAGATTCCGATGCATCACTTCAGGGTTACTGTATGCCTCTGACCTTCTTATTGACGATGAAACACAGAAATTGCATCGGAATTAAATACAAAAGGCACAATGCCGACTTAATTATTAGAAAACTGACTCTTCTTACTGTCTATGCTTTGAACCATTCCTGTGACTCTAGTTATAGATTCCGATGCTTCACTTCAGGTTTACTGTATCCCTCTGACCTTCTTATTGACGTTGAAACACAGAAATTGCATCGGAATTAAATACAAAAGGCACAATGCCGACTTATGTACAAGTAAACTGACTCATCTTACAGTCTATGTTTGAACCATTCCTGTGACACTAGTTATAGATTCCAATGCTTCACTTCAGGTTTACTGTAACTGTTTGACCTTCTAATTGACGATGAAACACAGAAATTGCATCGGAATTAAATACAAAAGGCGCAATGCCGACTTAAGTACAAGAAAATTTACTCTTCTTACTGTCTATGTTTTGAACCATTCCTGTGACACTAGTTACAGATTCCGATGCTTCACTTCAGGTTTACTGTATCCCTCTGACATTCTAATTGACGATGAAACACAGAAATTGCATCGGAATGAAATACAAAACTCAGAATGCCAACTTAAGTACAAGTAAACTGGCTCTTCTTACTGTCTATGTTTTGAAACATTCCTGTGGCACTAGCTATAGATTCCGATGCTTCACTTCAGGTTTACTGTATCCCTGTGACCTTCTTATTGAAGATGAACACAGAAAACGCATCGGAATTAAATATAAAAGGCACAATGCCGAATGAAGTTCAAGTAAACTGACTCTTCTTACAGTCTATGATTTGAACTATTCCTGTGACACTAGTTATAGATTCCGATGCTTCACTTCAAGTTTACAGTATCCCTCTGACCTTCATATTGACGATGAAACACAGAAATTGCATCGGAATAAAATACAAAGGGCACAATGCCCACTTAAGTACAAGAAAACTGACTCTTCTTACTGTCTATGTTTTGAACCATTCCTGTGACACTAGTTATAGATTCCGATGCTTCACCTCAGGTTTACTGTATCCCTCTGACCTTCTTATAGACGATGAAACACAGAAATTGCTTCGGAATTAAATACAGTAGGCACAATGCCGACTTATGTACAAGGAAAGTGACTCTTCTTACTGTCTATGTTTTGAACCATTCCTGTGACACTAGTTATAGATTCCGATGCTTCACTTCAGGTTTGCTGTATCCCTCGGACCGTCTTAATGACGATGAAACACAGAAATTGCATCGGAATTAAAAGCAAAAGGCACAATGCCGACTCAAGTACAAGAAGACTGGCTCTTCTTACTGTCTATGTTTTGAATCTTCCCTGTGAGACCGGTATTAGATTCCGATGCTTCACTTCAGGTTTGCAGTATCCCTTTGACCTTCTTATTGACGACGAAACACAGAAAATGCATCGGAATTAAATAGAAAAGGCACAATGCCGGGTTATGTACAATAAACTGACTCTTCTTACTGTCTATGTTTTGAACCATTCCTGTGACACTAGTTATAGATTCCGATTCATCACTTCAGGGTTACTGTATCCCTCTGACATTCTTATCGACGATGAAACACAGATATTGCATCGGCATTAAATACAAAAGGGACAATGATGACTTAATTATAAGAAAACTGACTCATCTTACTGTCTATGTTTGAACCATTCCTGTGACACTAGTTATAGATTCCGATGCTTCACTTCAGTTTTACTGTATCCCTCTGACCTTCTTATTGACGATGAAACACAGAATTTGCATCGGAATTAAATACAAAAGGCACAATGCCGACTTAATTATTAGAAAACTGACTCTTCTTACTGTGTATGGTTTGAACCATTCCTGTGACTCTTGGTATAGATTCCGATGCTTCACTTCAGGTTTACTGTATCCCTCTGACCTTCTTATTGACGATGAAACACAGAAATTGCATCGGAATTAAATACAAGAGGCACAATGCCGACTTATGTACAAGTAAACTGACTCTTCTTACTGTCTATGTTTTAATCCATTCCTGTGACACTAGTTATAGATTCTGATACTCCACTTCAGATTTACTGTATCCCTCTGACCTTCTTGTCGACGATGAAACACAGAAATTGCATCGGAATTAAATACAAAAGGCACAATGCCGACTTAAGTACAAGAAGACTGGCTTTTCTTACTGTCTATGTTTTGAACCTTTCCTGTGAGACAGGTTTTAGATTCCGATGCTTCACTTCAGGTTTACTGTATCCCTTGGCCCTTCCTATTGACAACGAAACACAGAAAGTGCATCGGAATTAAATAGAAAAGGCACAATGCTGACTTAAGTACAAGAAAACTGACTCTTGTTACTGTCTATTTTTTGAACTATTCCCGTGACACTAGTTATAGATTCCTATGCTTCACTTTAGGTTTGCTGTATTCCTCTGACCGTCTTATTGACGATGAAACACAGATATTGCATCGTAATTATAAACAAAAGGCACAATGCCGACTCAAGCCCAAGAAGACTGGCTCTTCTTACTGTCTATGTTTTGAACCTTTCCTGTGAGACCGGGTTTAGATTCCGATGCTTCACGTCAGGTTTACTGTAACCCTAGCACCTTCTTATTGACGACGAAACACAGAAATTGCATCGGAATTAAATACAAAAGGCACAATGCCGGGTTAAGTACAAGAAAACTGACTCTTCTTACTGTCTATGATTTGAACCATTCCTGTGACAATAGTTATAGATTCCGATGCATCACTTCAGGGTTACTGTACCCCTCTGACCTTCTTATTGACGATGAAACACAGAAATTGCATCGGTATTAAATACAAATGGCGCAAAGCCGAGTTAAGTACAAGAAAATTGAGTCTTCTTACTTTCTATGTTTCGAACCATTCCTGTGACACTAGTTATAGATTTAGATGCTTCACTTCAGGTTTACTGTATCCCTCTGACCTTCTTATTGACGATGAATCACAGAAATTGCATCGGAATGAAATACAAAAGGCACAATGTTGACTCAAGTTCAAGAAGACTGGCTCTTCATACTGTCTATGTTTTGAACCTTTCCTGTGAGACCGGTTTTAGATTCCAATGCTTCACTTCAGGATTACTATATCCCTTGGACCTTCTTAAGGACAACGAAACACAGAAAGTGCATCGGAATTAAATAGAAAAGGCTCAAAGCCGACTTAAGTACAAGGAAACTGACGCTTGTTACTGTCTATGTTTTGAAAAATTCCTGTGACACTAGTTATAGCTTCCGATGCTTCACTTCAGGTTTGCTGTATCCCTCTGACCTTCTTATTGACGACGAAACACAGAAAGTGCATCGGAATTGAATAGAAAAGGCTCAAAGCCGACTTAAGTACAAGGAAACTAACGCTTGTTACTGTCTATGTTTTGAAAAATTCCTGTGACACTAGTTATAGCTTCCGATGCTTCACTTCAGGTTTGCTGTATCCCTCTGACCGTTTTATTGGCGATGAAACACAGAAATCGCATCGGAATTAAATATAAAAGGCACAATGCCGACTCAAGTTCAAGAAGACTGGCTCTTCCTACTATCTACGTTTTGAACTTTTCCTGTGAGACCCGTTTTAGATTCCGATGCTTCACTTCAGGTTTCCTGTACCCCTTGGCCCTTCTAATTGACGAAGAAACACAGGAATTGCATCCGAATTAAATACAAAAAGCACAATGCCGACATAAGTACAAGGAAACTGACGCTTCTTACTGTCTATGCTTTGAACCATTCCTGTGACACAAGTTATAGATTCCGATGCTTCACTTCAGGTTTACTGTATCCCTGTGACCTTCTTATTGACGATGAAACACAGAAATTGCATCCGAATTAAATAGAAAGGGCGCAATGCCGACTTAAGTACAAGAAAATTGACTCTTCTTACTGTCTATGATTTGAACCATTCCCGTGTCACTAGTTATAGATTCCGATGCATCACTTCAGGATTACTGTGTCCCTCTGACCTTCTTATTGACGATGAAATACAGATATTGCATCGGAATTAAATACAAAAGGCACAATGCCGACTTAATTATAAGAAAACTGACTCATCTTACTGTCTATGTTGGAACCATTCCTGTGACACTAGTTATAGATTCCGATGCATCACTTCAGGGTTACTGTATCACTCTGACCTTCTTATCGACGATGAAACACAGATATTGCATCGGAATTAAATACAAAAGGGACAATGCCGACCTAATCATAAGAAAACTGACTCATCTTACTGTCTATGTTTGAACCATTCCTGTGACACTAGTATTAGATTCCGATGCTTCACTTCAGGTTTGCTGTATCCCTCTGAGCTTCTTATTGACGATGAAACACAGAATTTGCATCGGAATTAAATACAAAATCCACAATGCCGACTTAATTATTAGAAAACTGACTCTTCTTACTGTCAATGCTTTGAACCATTCCTGTCACTCTAGTTATAGATTCCGATGCTTCACTTCAGGTTTACTGTATCCCTCTGACCTTCTTATTGAGATGAAACACAGAAATTGCATCGGAACTAAATACAAAAGGCACAATGCCGACTTATGTGCAAGTAAACTGACTCTTCTTACTGTCTATGTTTTGAACCATTCCTGTGACACTGGTTATAGATTCCGATGCATCACTTCAGATTTACTGTAACCGTCTGACCTTCTTATTGACGATGATACACAGAAACTGCATCCGAATTAAATACAATAGGCGCAATGCCGACTTAAGTACAAGAAAATTGACTCTTCTTACTGTCTATGTTTTGAAACTTTCGTGTGAGACAGGTTATAGATTCCGATGCTTCACTTCAGGTTTACTGTATCCCTTGGCCCTTCCTATTGACAACGAAACACAGAAAGTGCATCGGAATTAAATAGAAAAGGCACAATGCTGACTTAAGTACAAGAAAATTGACTCTTGTTACTGTCTATGTTTTGAACTATTCCTGTGACACTAGTTATAGCTTCCGATGCTTCACTTCAGGTTTGCTGTATCCCTCTGACCGTCTTATTGACGATGAAGCACAGAAATTGCATCGGAATTAAAAACAAAATGCACAATGCCGACTTAATTATTAGAAAACTGACTCTTCTTAGTGTCTATGCTTTGATCCATTCCTGTGACTCTAGTTATAGATTCCGATGCTTCACTACAGGTTTACTGTATCCCTCTGACCGTTATATTGGCGATGAAACACAGAAATCGCATCGGAATTAAATACAAAAGGCACAATGCCGACTCAAGTTCAAGATGACTGGCTCTTCCTACTATCTATGTTTTGAACTTTTCCTGTGAGACCCGTTTTAGATTCCGATGCTTCACTTCAGGTTTACTGTATCCCTTGGCCCCTCTAATTGACGAAGAAACACAGCAATTGCATCGGAATTAAATACAAAAAGCACAATGCCGACATAAGTACAAGGAAACTGACGCTTCTTACTGTCTATGCTTTGAACCATTCCTGTGACACTAGTTACAGATTCCGATGCTTCACTTCAGGTTTACTGTATCCCTGTGACCTTCTTACTGACGATGAAACACAGAAATTGCATCGGTATTAAATACAAAAAGGAAAATGCCGACTTAAGTACAAGTAAACTGACTCTTATTACTGTCTATGTTTTGAACCATTGCTGTGACACTAGTTATAGATTCCGATACTTCACTTGAGGTTTACTGTAACCCTCTGACCTTCTTATTGACGATGAAACACAGAAATTGCATCGGAATTAAATAGAAAAGGCACAATGCCGGGTTAAGTACAAGAAAACTGACTCTTCTTACTGTCTATGTTATGAACCATTCCTGTGACACTAGTTACAGATTCCGATGTTTCACTTCAGGTTTGCTGTATCCCTGTAACATTCTTATTGACGATGAAACACAGAAATTGCATCGCAATGAAATACAAAACTCACAACGCCAACTTAAGTACAAGTAAACTGACTTTTCTTACAGTCTATGTTTTGAAACATTCCTGTGGCACTAGCTACAGATTCCGATGCTTCACTTCAGGTTTACTGTATCCCTCTGACCTTCTTATTGACGATGAAACACAGAAAACGCATCGGAATTAAATACAAAAGGCACAATGCCGAATGAAGTACAAGTAAACTGACTCTTCTTACATTCTATGATTAGAACTATTCCTGTGACACAAGTTATAGTTTCCGATGCTTCACTTCAAGTTTACAGTATCCCTCTGACCTTCATATTAACGATGAAACACAGAAATTTCATCGGAATAAAATACAAAGGGCACAATGCCCACTTAAGTACAAGAAAACTGACTCTTCTTACTGTCTATGTTTTGAACCATTCCTATGACACTAGTTATAGATTCCGATGCTTCACCTCAGGTTTACTGTATCCCTCTGACCTTCTTATAGACGATGAAACACAGAAATCGCTTCGGAATTGAATACAGTAGGCACAATGCCGACTTAAGTACAAGGAAAGTGACTCTTCTTACTGTCTATGTTTTGAACCATTCCTGTGACACTAGTTATAGATTCCGATGCTTCACTTCAGGTTTGCTGTATCCCTCTGACCGTCTTAATGACGATGAAACACAGAAATTGCATCGGAATTAAAAGCAAAAGGCACAATGCCGACTCAAGTACAAGAAGACTGGCTCTTCTCACTGTCTATGTTTTGAACCTTCCCTGTGAGACCGGTATTAGATTCCTATGCTTCACTTCAGGTTTGCAGTATCCCTTGGACCTTCTTATTGACGACGAAACATAGAAAATGCGTCGAAATTAAATAGAAAAGGCACAATGCCGGGTTATGTACAATAAACTGACTCTACTTACTGTCTATGTTTTGAACCATTCCTGTGACACTAGTTATAGATTCCGATGCATCACTTCAGGGTTACTGTATCCCTCTGACCTTCTTATCGACGATGAAACACAGATATTGCATCGGAATTAAATACAAAAGGGACAATGCCGACCTAATTATAAGAAAACTGACTCATCTTACTGTCTATGTTTGAACCATTCCGGTGACACTAGTAATAGATTCCGATGCTTCACTTCAGGTTTACTGTATCCCTCTGACCTTCTTATTGACGATGAAACACAGAATTTGCATCGGAATTAAATACAAAATCCACAATGCCGACTTAATTATTAGAAAACTGACTCTTCTTACTGTCTATGCTTTGAACCATTCCTGTCACTCTAGTTATAGATTCCGATGCTTCACTTCAGGTTTACTGTATCCCTCTGACCTTCTAATTGAGATGAAACACAGAAATTGCATCGGAATTAAATACAAAATTCACAATGCAAACTTATGTGCAAGTAAACTGACTCTTCTTACTGTCTATGTTTTGAACCATTCCTGAGACACTGGTTATAGATTCCGATGCTTCACTTCATATTTACTGTAACCGTCTGACCTTCTTATTGACGACGAAACACAGAAATTGCATCGGAATTAAATACAAAAGGCACAATGCCGGGTTAAGTACAAGAAAACTGACTCTTCTTACTGTCTATGATTTGAACCATTCCTGTGACAATAGTTATAGATTCCGATGCATCACTTCAGGGTTACTGTACCCCTCTGACCTTCTTATTGACGATGAAACACAGAAATTGCATCGGTATTAAATACAAATGGCGCAAAGCCGAGTTAAGTACAAGAAAATTGAGTCTTCTTACTTTCTATGTTTCGAACCATTCCTGTGACACTAGTTATAGATTTAGATGCTTCACTTCAGGTTTACTGTATCCCTCTGACCTTCTTATTGACGATGAATCACAGAAATTGCATCGGAATGAAATACAAAAGGCACAATGTTGACTCAAGTTCAAGAAGACTGGCTCTTCATACTGTCTATGTTTTGAACCTTTCCTGTGAGACAGGTTTTAGATTCCAATGCTTCACTTCAGGATTACTATATCCCTTGGACCTTCTTAAGGACAACGAAACACAGAAAGTGCATCGGAATTAAATAGAAAAGGCTCAAAGCCGACTTAAGTACAAGGAAACTGACGCTTGTTACTGTCTATGTTTTGAAAAATTCCTGTGACACTAGTTATAGCTTCCGATGCTTCACTTCAGGTTTGCTGTATCCCTCTGACCTTCTTATTGACGACGAAACACAGAAAGTGCATCGGAATTGAATAGAAAAGGCTCAAAGCCGACTTAAGTACAAGGAAACTAACGCTTGTTACTGTCTATGTTTTGAAAAATTCCTGTGACACTAGTTATAGCTTCCGATGCTTCACTTCAGGTTTGCTGTATCCCTCTGACCGTTTTATTGGCGATGAAACACAGAAATCGCATCGGAATTAAATATAAAAGGCACAATGCCGACTCAAGTTCAAGAAGACTGGCTCTTCCTACTATCTACGTTTTGAACTTTTCCTGTGAGACCCGTTTTAGATTCCGATGCTTCACTTCAGGTTTCCTGTACCCCTTGGCCCTTCTAATTGACGAAGAAACACAGGAATTGCATCCGAATTAAATACAAAAAGCACAATGCCGACATAAGTACAAGGAAACTGACGCTTCTTACTGTCTATGCTTTGAACCATTCCTGTGACACAAGTTATAGATTCCGATGCTTCACTTCAGGTTTACTGTATCCCTGTGACCTTCTTATTGACGATGAAACACAGAAATTGCATCCGAATTAAATAGAAAGGGCGCAATGCCGACTTAAGTACAAGAAAATTGACTCTTCTTACTGTCTATGATTTGAACCATTCCCGTGTCACTAGTTATAGATTCCGATGCATCACTTCAGGATTACTGTATCCCTCTGACCTTCTTATTGACGATGAAATACAGATATTGCATCGGAATTAAATACAAAAGGCACAATGCCGACTTAATTATAAGAAAACTGACTCATCTTACTGTCTATGTTGGAACCATTCCTGTGACACTAGTTATAGATTCCGATGCATCACTTCAGGGTTACTGTATCACTCTGACCTTCTTATCGACGATGAAACACAGATATTGCATCGGAATTAAATACAAAAGGGACAATGCCGACCTAATCATAAGAAAACTGACTCATCTTACTGTCTATGTTTGAACCATTCCTGTGACACTAGTATTAGATTCCGATGCTTCACTTCAGGTTTGCTGTATCCCTCTGAGCTTCTTATTGACGATGAAACACAGAATTTGCATCGGAATTAAATACAAAATCCACAATGCCGACTTAATTATTAGAAAACTGACTCTTCTTACTGTCAATGCTTTGAACCATTCCTGTCACTCTAGTTATAGATTCCGATGCTTCACTTCAGGTTTACTGTATCCCTCTGACCTTCTTATTGAGATGAAACACAGAAATTGCATCGGAACTAAATACAAAAGGCACAATGCCGACTTATGTGCAAGTAAACTGACTCTTCTTACTGTCTATGTTTTGAACCATTCCTGTGACACTGGTTATAGATTCCGATGCATCACTTCAGATTTACTGTAACCGTCTGACCTTCTTATTGACGATGATACACAGAAACTGCATCCGAATTAAATACAATAGGCGCAATGCCGACTTAAGTACAAGAAAATTGACTCTTCTTACTGTCTATGTTTTGAAACTTTCGTGTGAGACAGGTTATAGATTCCGATGCTTCACTTCAGGTTTACTGTATCCCTTGGCCCTTCCTATTGACAACGAAACACAGAAAGTGCATCGGAATTAAATAGAAAAGGCACAATGCTGACTTAAGTACAAGAAAATTGACTCTTGTTACTGTCTATGTTTTGAACTATTCCTGTGACACTAGTTATAGCTTCCGATGCTTCACTTCAGGTTTGCTGTATCCCTCTGACCGTCTTATTGACGATGAAGCACAGAAATTGCATCGGAATTAAAAACAAAATGCACAATGCCGACTTAATTATTAGAAAACTGACTCTTCTTAGTGTCTATGCTTTGATCCATTCCTGTGACTCTAGTTATAGATTCCGATGCTTCACTACAGGTTTACTGTATCCCTCTGACCGTTATATTGGCGATGAAACACAGAAATCGCATCGGAATTAAATACAAAAGGCACAATGCCGACTCAAGTTCAAGATGACTGGCTCTTCCTACTATCTATGTTTTGAACTTTTCCTGTGAGACCCGTTTTAGATTCCGATGCTTCACTTCAGGTTTACTGTATGCCTTGGCCCCTCTAATTGACGAAGAAACACAGCAATTGCATCGGAATTAAATACAAAAAGCACAATGCCGACATAAGTACAAGGAAACTGACGCTTCTTACTGTCTATGCTTTGAACCATTCCTGTGACACTAGTTACAGATTCCGATGCTTCACTTCAGGTTTACTGTATCCCTGTGACCTTCTTACTGACGATGAAACACAGAAATTGCATCGGTATTAAATACAAAAAGCAAAATGCCGACTTAAGTACAAGTAAACTGACTCTTATTACTGTCTATGTTTTGAACCATTGCTGTGACACTAGTTATAGATTCCGATACTTCACTTGAGGTTTACTGTAACCCTCTGACCTTCTTATTGACGATGAAACACAGAAATTGCATCGGAATTAAATAGAAAAGGCACAATGCCGAATGAAGTACAAGTAAACTTACTCTTCTTACATTCTATGATTAGAACTATTCCTGTGACACAAGTTATAGTTTCCGATGCTTCACTTCAAGTTTACAGTATCCCTCTGACCTTCATATTGACGATGAAACACAGAAATTTCATCGGAATAAAATACAAAGGGCACAATGCCCACTTAAGTACAAGAAAACTGACTCTTCTTACTGTCTATGTTTTGAACCATTCCTATGACACTAGTTATAGATTCCGATGCTTCACCTCAGGTTTACTGTATCCCTCTGACCTTCTTATAGACGATGAAACACAGAAATCGCTTCGGAATTGAATACAGTAGGCACAATGCCGACTTAAGTACAAGGAAAGTGACTCTTCTTACTGTCTATGTTTTGAACCATTCCTGTGACACTAGTTATAGATTCCGATGCTTCACTTCAGGTTTGCTGTATCCCTCTGACCGTCTTAATGACGATGAAACACAGAAATTGCATCGGAATTAAAAGCAAAAGGCACAATGCCGACTCAAGTACAAGAAGACTGGCTCTTCTCACTGTCTATGTTTTGAACCTTCCCTGTGAGACCGGTATTAGATTCCTATGCTTCACTTCAGGTTTGCAGTATCCCTTGGACCTTCTTATTGACGACGAAACATAGAAAATGCGTCGAAATTAAATAGAAAAGGCACAATGCCGGGTTATGTACAATAAACTGACTCTACTTACTGTCTATGTTTTGAACCATTCCTGTGACACTAGTTATAGATTCCGATGCATCACTTCAGGGTTACTGTATCCCTCTGACCTTCTTATCGACGATGAAACACAGATATTGCATCGGAATTAAATACAAAAGGGACAATGCCGACCTAATTATAAGAAAACTGACTCATCTTACTGTCTATGTTTGAACCATTCCGGTGACACTAGTAATAGATTCCGATGCTTCACTTCAGGTTTACTGTATCCCTCTGACCTTCTTATTGACGATGAAACACAGAATTTGCATCGGAATTAAATACAAAATCCACAATGCCGACTTAATTATTAGAAAACTGACTCTTCTTACTGTCTATGCTTTGAACCATTCCTGTCACTCTAGTTATAGATTCCGATGCTTCACTTCAGGTTTACTGTATCCCTCTGACCTTCTAATTGAGATGAAACACAGAAATTGCATCGGAATTAAATACAAAATTCACAATGCAAACTTATGTGCAAGTAAACTGACTCTTCTTACTGTCTATGTTTTGAACCATTCCTGAGACACTGGTTATAGATTCCGATGCTTCACTTCATATTTACTGTAACCGTCTGACCTTCTTATTGACGACGAAACACAGAAATTGCATCGGAATTAAATACAAAAGGCACAATGCCGGGTTAAGTACAAGAAAACTGACTCTTCTTACTGTCTATGATTTGAACCATTCCTGTGACAATAGTTATAGATTCCGATGCATCACTTCAGGGTTACTGTACCCCTCTGACCTTCTTATTGACGATGAAACACAGAAATTGCATCGGAATTAAATACAAAAGGCACAATGCTGACTTAAGTACAAGAAAACTGACTCTTGTTACTGTCTATGTTTTGAACTATTCCTGTGACACTAGTTATAGATTCCAATGCTTCACTTTAGGTTTGCTGTATTCCTCTGACCGTCTTATTGACGATGAAACACAGATATTGCATCGTAATTATAAACAAAAGGCACAATGCCGACTCAAGCCCAAGAAGACTAGCTCTTCTTACTGTCTATGTTTTGAACCATTCCTGTGAGACCGGGTTTAGATTCCGATGCTTCACTTCAGGTTTACTGTATCCCTTGCACCTTCTAATTGACGACGAAACACAGAAATTGCATCGGAAATAAACACAAGAGGCACAATGCCGGGTTAAGTACAGGAAAACTGACTCTTCTTACTGTCTATGATTTGAACCATTCCTGTGACACTAGTTATAGATTCCGATGCATCACTTCAGGGTTACTGTATCCCTCTGACCTTCTTATTGACGATGAAACACAGAAATTGCATCGGAATTAAATACAAATGGCGCAAAGCCGAGTTAAGTACAAGAAAATTGAGTCTTCTTACTTTCTATGTTTTGAACCATTCCTGTGACACTGGTTATAGATTTAGATGCTTCACTTCAGGTTTACTGTATCCCTCTGGCCTTCTTGTTAACGATGAAACACAGAAATTGCATCGGAAGTAAATACAAAAGAAGCAATGCCGACTTAAGTACAAGGAAACTGACGCTTTTTACTGTTTATGTTTTGAACCACTCCTATGACCCTAGTTATAGATTCCGATGCTTCACTTCAGGTTTACTGTATACCTGTGACCTTCTTATTGACGATGAAACACAGAAATTGCATCGGAATTAAATACAAAAGTCACAATGCCGACTTATGTACAAGAAAACTGACTCTTCTTACTGTCTATGTTTTGAACAATTCCTGTGACACTAGTTATAGATTACGATGCTTCACATCAGGTGTATTGTATCCCTCTGACCTTCTTATTGGCGATGAAACACAGAAATTGCATCAGAATACAAACAAAAGGCACAATGCCGACTTAAGTACAAGAAGACTGACTCCTCTTACTGCCTATGTTTTGAACCATTCCCGTGACACTAGTTATAGATTCCGATGCTTCACTTCAGGTTTACTGTATCCCTCTGACATTCTTATTGACGATGAAACACAGAAATTGCATCGGAATGAAATACAAAATGCACAATGCCGACTCAAGTTCAAGAAGACTGGCTCTACATACTGTCTATGATTTGAACCTTTCCTGTGAGACCGGTTTTAGATTCCAATGCTTCACTTCAGGATTACTATATCCCTTGGACCTTCTTATTGACGACGAAACACAGAAAGTGCATCGGAATTAAATAGAAAAGGCTCAAAGCCGAGTTAAGTACAAGGAAACTGACGCTTGTTACTGTCTATGTTTTGAAAAATTCCTGTGACACTAGTTATAGCTTCCGATGCCTCACTTCATGTTTGCTGTATCCCTCTGACCGTCTTATTGACGATGAAACACAGAAATTGCATCGGAATTAAAAACAAAATGCACAATGCAGACTTAATTATTAGAAAACTGACTCTTCTTACTGTCTATGCTTTGATCCATTCCTGTGACTCTAGTTATAGATTCCGATGCTTCACTTCAGGTTTACTGTATCCCTGTGACCTTCTTATTGACGATGAAACACAGAAATTGCATCGGAATTAAATACAAAAGGCACAATGCGACTTAAGTACAAGTAAACTGACTCTTATTACTGTCTATGTTTTGAACCATTCCTGTGACACTAGTTATAGATTCCGATGCTTCACTTCAAGTTTACTGTAACCGTCTGACATTCTTATTGACGATGAAACACAGAAATTGCATCCGAATTAAATACAAAGGGCGCAATGCCGACTTAAGTACAAGAAAATTGACTCTTCTTACTGTCTATGATTTGAACCATTCCTGTGACACTAGTTACAGATTCCGATGCTTCACTTCAGGTTTACTGTATCCCTCTGACCTTCTTATTGACGATGAAACACAGAAATTGCATCGGAATGAAATACAAAACTCTCAATGCCAACTTAAGTACAAGTAAACTGACTCTTCTTACTGTATATGTTTTGAACCATTCCTGTGACACTAGTTATAGATTCCGATGCTCCATTTCAGGTTTACTGTATCCCTCTGACCTTCTTATTGACGATGAAACACAGAATTTGCATCGGAATTAAATACAAAGGGCACAATGTCGACTTAAGTACAAGTGAACTGACTCTTCTTACTGTCTATGTTTTGAACCATTCCTGTGACACTAGTTATAGATTCCGATACTTCACTTCAGGTTTACTGTAACCCTCTGACCTTCTTATTGACGATGAAACACAGAAATTGCATCGGAATTAAATACAAAACGCACAATGCCGACATAAGTACAAGAAGATTGACTCTTCCTACTGCCTATGTTTTGAACCATTCCTGTGACAATAGTTATAGATTTCGATGATTCACTTCAGGTTTACTGTATCCCTCTGACCTTCTTATTGACGATGAAACACAGAAATTGCATCGGAATTTAATACAAAAGGCACAATGCCGACTTGAGTACAAGTAAACTGACTTTTCTTACTGTCAATGATTTGAGCTATTTCTGTGACACTAGTTATAGATTCCGACGCTTCACTTCAGGGTTACTGTATCCCTCTGACCTACGTATTGACGATGGCACACAGAAATTGTATCGGAATTAAAGACAAAAGGCACAATGCCGACTTAAGTACAAGAAAACTGACTTTTCTTACTGTCTATGTTTTAACCATTCCTGTGAAACTAGTTATAGATTCCGATGCTTCCCTTCAGGTTTACTGTATTCCTCTGACCTTTTTGACGATGAAACACAGAAATTGCATCGGAATTAAATACAAATGGCACAATGCCGACTCAAGTACAAGAAGATTTCCTCTTCATACTGTCTCTGATTTGAACCTTTCCTGGGAGACCGGTTTTAGATCCGATGTTTCAGTTCAGGTTTACTGTATCCGTTGGACCTTCTTATTTACGACGAAACACAGAAATTGCATCGGAATTAAATAGAAAAGGCACAATGCCGGGTTAAGTACAAGAGAACTGACTCTTCTTACTGTCTATGTTTAGAACCATTCCTGTGACACTAGTTATAGATTCCGATGCATCACTTCAGGGTTACTGTATGCCTCTGACCTTCTTATTGACGATGAAACACAGAAATTGCATCGGAATTAAATACAAAAGGCACAATGCCGACTTAATTATTAGAAAACTGACTCTTCTTACTGTCTATGCTTTGAACCATTCCTGTGACTCTAGTTATAGATTCCGATGCTTCACTTCAAGTTTACAGTATCCCTATGACCTTCATATTAACGATGAAACACAGAAATTGTATCAGAATAAAATACAAAGGTCACATTGCCCACTTAAGTACAAGAAAACAGACTCTTCTTGCTGTCTATGTTTTGAACCATTCCTGTGACACTAGTTATAGATTCCGATGCTTCACCTCAGGTTTACTGTATCCCTCTGACCTTCTTATAGACGATGAAACACAGAAATTGCTTCGGAATTAAATACAGTAGGCACAATGCCGACTTTAGTACAAGGAAAGTGACTCTTCTTACAGTCTATGTTTTTAACCATTCCTGTGACACTAGTTATAGATTCCGATGCTTCACTTCAGGTTTGCTGTATTCCTCTGACCGTCTTATTGACGATGAAACACAGAAATTCCATCGGAATTAAAAGCAATAGGCACAATGCCGAGTCAAGTACAAGAAGACTGGCTCTTCTTACTGTCTATGTTTTGAACCTTCCCTGTGAGACCGGTATTACATTCCGATGCTTCACTTCAGGTTTGCAGTATCCCTTGGTCCTTCTTATTGACGACGAAACACAGAAAATGCATCGGAATTAAATAGAAAAGGCACAATGCCGGGTTATGTACAATAAACTGACACTTCTTACTGTCTATGTTTTGAACCATTCCTGTGACACTAGTTATAGATTCCGATGCATCACTTCAGGGTAACTGTATCCCTCTGACCTTCTTATCGACGATGAAACACAGATATTGCATCGGAATTAAATACAAAAGGCACAATGCCGACTTAATTATAAGAAAACTGACTCATCTTACTGTCTATGCTTTGAACCATTCCTGTGACTCTAGTTATAGTTTCCGATGCTTCACTTCAGGTTTACTGTATCCCTCTGACCTTCTTATTGACGATGAAACACAGAAATTGCATCGGAATTAAATACAAAAGGCACAATGCCGACTTAAGTACAAGAAAATTGACTCTCCTTACTGTCTATGTTTTGAACCATTCCTGTGACACTAGTTATAGATTCCGATGCTTCACTCCAGGTTTACTGTATCCCTCTGACCGTCTTATTGACGATGAAACACAGAAATTGCATCGGAATACAAACAAAGGGCACAATGCCGACTTAAGTACAAGAAGACTGTTTCATCTTACTGTCTATGTTCTGAACCATTCCTGTGACACTAGTTATAGATTCCGATGCTTCACTTCAGGTTTACTGTATCCCTCTGACCTTCTTATTGACGATGAAACACAGAAATTGCATCGGAATTAAATACAAAAGGCTCAATGAAGACTCAAGTACAAGAAGACTGGCTTTTCTTACTGTCTATGTTTTGAACCTTTCCTGAGAGACAGGTTTTAGATTCCGATGCTTCACTTCAGGTTTACTGTATCCCTTGGCACA